>NC_050087.2:13285526-13546333 GCF_009764565.3 Dermochelys coriacea
CCAGCTAAACCCCCGCCACCCAATTCTCTAAGATGATCACTTCACCCCTCCTCCCACTGCATGACTAGTATCAGGGAAGATCCCTGCCAGCCAAACGCGAACAGTTCAGCTTGAACGGGGCCCCCTCCACCGCGTGGCTAAAAGTGGGGATGATTTCTTTTCAGCCACAGGCAAACAGCCCAGCAGGAACAGCCACCTCTGAATGTCCCTTTAATAAAATTCCCTTATTTCAACCAGGTGACCATGAATGATATCACTCTCCTGAGGATAACACAGAGAGATAAAGAATGGATGTTGCTTGAATGCCAGCAAACACCGGGACCATACACTGCCATGCTTTGTTATGCAGTGATTCCTGACTACATACTACTGGACTGGCATGGTAAAGTGTCCTACCATGAAGGATAGAATAAGGCTGCCCTCCCCAGAAACCTTTTGAAAAGGCTTTGGGAGTACATCCAGGAGAGCTTCACTGAGATGTCCCTGGAGGATTTCTGCTTCATCCCCAGACACATTAACAGACTTTTCCAGGAGCTGTACTGGCCGCAAATGCATCCCAAGTCTTCAGGGAAAATTAATCATTAAACACGCTTGCTTTTAAACCATGTATTATATTTACAAAGGTACATTCACCAGAGGTGCCTTCTCCACCTTCAAGGTCCGGGAGCCCACCTTGGAAGGGTTGGGAGGGTATTGGCTCCAGGGTGATAAACAGTTCCTGGCTGTTGGGGAGAACGGTTTCATCCTCCTCCTCCTCAGCATCTTCCTCGTCTTCAAAATCCTCGTCCCTGTTTATAGGACAGGGATCTGTAAAAGCTATGTAGAGGTTGAGTAGAATCTAGAAGTTGCTGTTGTAGATTTTTAAGAATCAAGTCTGTGTATTTTTTCAGTTGTCTTAACAAACACTTCTTGTCCTCTTCACTTCAGGATTCAATATCAATGACTTCATTAATCAATTTCTGGACTGAAGTCTTTGCTTCTTCCAGTACTTTTTCAATGGATATCTCTGATTGATCCAAATGTAGCTTTTATTGCTGGACAAAGATCTGCTACTGTTATAGCACATGCCTGGATGGCATTGTTTAATGACCCAAGTGGTTTCAACAGTAAACTTACAAGTCTTCTCTGAATGTAGTAGCAAAAGTAATACATCAGCCTCACTACTTAGATCCATCCCATCTTGGTAGATCCTTTCCAAAGCCAGTAATAATGGCTGGACTAATTTTAAGACAACAGCCAAGGATCGCTCAAGAGAAAGCCAGAGGGTTTTCCCAGGTTGGACTAATTTGAACTTCAGTCCCAGTGTATCTTCTATATTTTCCAAGTTATTCAGTCTTTTTGGACTCTTGCTGAAGAAAGAATATAATGAAGACATTACATTTACAGCTTTTTTAATGTCTTTTGAAGAGTCTGCAGCTCGTACTAGCACTAGCTGGAGTAGATGGCAGTGTGTATAAGAGAGATTAGGGTTACATTTTTCTCTGAGCAAAGCTTGTACTCCACCATGTCTTCCAGAGAAGTTTGCAGCTCCATCAAAGGCACAAGCAGCCATCTGTTTGGGGTCCAACTGACAAGCATTTAACTCTTCTAAGATGTGGGTTGTCACTGATGCAGCCGATGTGTCTTCTATAACTTGAACATCTAGAAATGCATCTACTGGCCTTCCACTGACATCAAGATAACGTACACAATGACTTAATACTTGATGCCCTTTTGCATCGGTGCATCCATCAGCCATGTATGAAAATTTTTTGAATGTGGTGAGAGAGTTTTTCACTTTTTCAGCTGTTGAGTCTTTCACTGTTGCATCACATTTTTCTAGCCAGTCAGTCGAGTTTCTTGCAGAAAGATAGTGAGCATTTGCTGGTCTTGTTTGGAACCAGTATTAGACTTCAGGATGAACAAGTGACAATGCGCTTGACATTGGCCTCCAGTTTGTAATGTGTGGTATTTCTTGCTTAAATAGTAAGTATGATGCCACAGCCATGTTTGTTCGTATGAACTGTGTTGTGTCTCCAGCATTCTTAACAGCCTCATTAACACTCACCGGTGTTGTTCTTGGTCAGTGGAGACTCAGAGTTCAGAGCTGCTTTCACATGAGTTCACCTCCCAGGTGGGAGGCAAGAAGGCACCTTGCTCATTCCTCCAGCTGCTCACTGTTCGCTCTGGCCGCTGTTGTTCGTTGTGCCACCGTTCACTCCATCGTTCTGTTGCCAATGGCCCTGCACCGTCACCTTCTGCTGCCACCTGCCACTGTGACCTCTGCGAGTTGGTCTCTTGAGGTTCCACCCAGCTCTCAGTGATTTCAGCTGAGCTCTCTATGGGGGAACCTCACTGCTAGAGCAGACTGGGCCATCTCTTCCACAGAAACACTGTCCAACAGCAGGTCCAAGCACTTAGACCTGATTATCAGTGATTTCAGCTGCAGTGGTCACTTAACAAAACAAAAACTATCTATGGAGCCTAATCAGCTCTATCTTTAAACAGTGGAGAGGGGCAGGTCAAATAGTACTTGTGACTCAGGCAGACCATCAAGCAAAACACCTGTCCCCACCCTCTCTCTTGATGCCCTAAATCAGCAATGGCTAAGTACAGTTCTACTGCCTTTTACTCATACAATAAGAATAACAACATTTCATTCCCCCACATTCAAATGATTTGTAACCCAACCACAGCCAAAATCTATCACTTGGACAACACAGTTCTGTTGCTGGATACCTAGGTAGATTAGGTGTGAATGTAAATACAATCTGGTCCTGAAGCCTTTCCCCTTAGCCCCCAGCTCATCACTAGCTGTCAGGGAGAGCTCATTTAGACTTCACTTACAAATCATAATTTGAAATTATTAGGTTGGCCAACATCACTGAAATGAATGCACTGACATTGTCATAAAAAACAACAACTGTATAAGGAAGCTAGTCTATGTTCCTACTTTTCCAATCTAGTATACTTTTTCAGATACATGTATTTTATCATATTGTTTGTATGCTTTTAAAGTGTGTATTAATGTTTTAATTTCAAATCAAATTTCCAAACAATCACTAAATTGGCAACACTGCATGTAACTAGTTCACAAAATTGGAGGGGGTGTTGGTGAAATTCAGGGGGCATGTAGGGAAATCCCTGGCTGGGAGCAAGAAGACACAGGGACTATCACAGTCATGGGCAAATGCTTTGCACAGCCACTAAACTGCTGGGCATAAGTGCAGGTTTGCTGACTCTTCCAACCAATCAGGGGTGTATCCAATCAGGCAGCCTATTACACACCAGCCGCGCTCCATAGGTAGCCCAGAGACTGTCTCTGCTGCAGGACTTGCTTCCAGACTGGCTTTGCTGCAGACCCTGATTCCTGACACCAGGGTCCACACTTCCTACTCACATCCAGCAGGGCTATCTGAATATTGTCCAGGGACAAGTGTGTTCTGTTAACACCCCAGGAATTCAGAGCTGAAAACAATTATGAGCCAAATCAGCTGGGAGGAAGAACTTAATCAGAAAAATGTGGATGATAACTAGGAATTGTTTAAGAACACTTCAGTAGATGCCCCAAAAGCCACAGTTCAGGAAGAAGGCAGTATTGGTTAAAAATCTGAGCTGGCTTAGTGGGAAAGTGAAGGCATCGATACAAAATTATATATAATATAACAAACAAAAGGAAGGGGATGTTGATAGCAATTAATATAAATCAGAAGCGAGGAAGTATAAATATTGATAAGGAAAGCAAAGGGACACAAAGAGAAATCTGTAGCCAGCAGAGTAAAGGACAATAAGAAGGATTTTTTAAAGTTTATTAGGAACAAAAAGAATCCTAACTCTGGTATTCAGCAATTACCAGATGGAAATGGTAGAATTATCAATAATAATGTAGAAAAAGCAAATGTGTTAAATAAATATTTCTGTTCTATATTTTGAAAAAAAACCCAGATGTAATCATATCAGAGGATGATAACATTCTTTGCATTCCATTATCTCATGAGGATGTTAAGAAGAAGCTAATAAAGTTAGCCATTTTAAAATAAACAGGTCTGGATAACTTGCATCAAGAGTTTTAAAAGAGCAGGCTGATGAGCTCCCTGGACCATTAATGTTGATTTTCAATAAGTCTTCAAATTTGGAATTTCCAAAAGACTGAATGTTGCGCTAATATTTTTAAAAGAATGCATACGTAAATAGGATGACCTGGGTAATTATAGGCCTGCCAGCCTGACATTGATCCCAGGCAAGATATTGGAGCGGGTGATACTTGACTAATAAAAGAATTAAAGGAGGGTAATATAATCAATTCCAATCAATATGGGTTTATGGAAAATAGATCCTGTCAGATGACCTTGATATCTTTTTTGATGAGATTACAAGTTTGGTTGTACAGGTAATATTGCTGATGTAATAGACTTCTGTAAGGCATTTGATTTAGTACCACATGACATATTGAATAAAAAACTAGAACAACATAAACTGAATATAGCACACATTGATAGGATTAAAAGCTGGCTAACTGACAGGTCTCAACATGTAATTGTAAACCGGGAATCATCACATGGTTGTGTTTCCAGTAGGGTCCCACAGGGATCGGTTCTTGGCTCTACACTATTTAACATTTTATTAATGACCTAGGAGAAAATATAAAATCATCACTGTTAAAGTTTGCACATGACACAAAAATAGGGGTAAGGTAAATTATGAAGAGGGCAGGACACTGATACAGAGCGATCTGGAGTTCTTGTTAAGCTAGGTGCAAGCAAACAATATACATTTTAGTACAGCTAAATGTAAATGTAAATGTATACATCTAGGAATACAGATACTTACATAATGGGGACTCAATCCTGGGAAGCGGGACTCTGAAAAAGATGTGGGTGTTATGGTGGATAATTAACTGGGCATGAGCTTCCAGTGTGATGCTGTGGCCAAAAGGACTGATGCGATCCTTGGATACATAAAAAGGGGAATGTTGAGTAGAGAGATTGTTGTACTTCTGTATTTGGCACTGGTGTGACCACTGCTGGAATCCTGTGTCCAGTTCTTGTGCCCACAACTCAAGAAGGATGTTGATAAATTGGAAAGAGTTCAGAGAAGACACATGAGAATGGTTAAAGAATTAGAAAACCTGCCGTATAGTGAGAGACTCAAGGAGCTCAATCTATTGGTTTAATCTGAGGTTAAGGAGTGACATGATTATAGTCTATAAATACCTGTTTGGGGAACAAATATTTGATAATGGGCTCTTCAAACTAGCAAAGAAAGGAAAAACACAATTCAATGGCAGGAAGTTGAAGCTAGACAAATTCACGTGGAAATAAGGTGTACGTTTTCAACAGTGAGGGTAATTAGCCATTGGAACTCTTTCTTAAGGGCTGTGGTGGAGTCTCCATCACTGGTGATTTTAAAATCAAGACTGGATGTTTTTCTAAAAGCTCTTCTCTAGGAATTATTTTGGGGAGTTGTCTGGCCTATGCTATGCAGGAGGTCAGATGAGATGATCACAATGGTCCTTTTTAACCTTGGAATCTATGAATCCTGTGATACCTCTGATGAAATCCACTCCCAGTAAGACAAGAACTAGAAATATTGGCCACCACAATGAAAATCCACTTAGTATGCAGAGGCCCCAAGTTCAGAGGGAGCTGGATTTCTCCTGTTGTCTGCAGCGGCTGATGATTAAACTGCTACAGCACTTTTTCCCCATTTAGCAGTGGGTGCCCTCCATAGATGAGACATTTCAGATACCTGAGTCAAACAGCACTGTGGTTTTCTAGCTATTGATGTCTCCATACATAGTAACAGGTTTCTGGGCAGCTTGTCACATGGGTTGTTCTAGTAGTTGCTGATGCTGGCACTATTGCATCAGCAACTTCTAATTTCCCTGGTGTGGCTTCCCTCTGCTTGACCAATTGTGTCTCAAATGGCATTTGCCCCTGCATCGCCTGCAAATCTGGCCTGGGACCCACTTGGGATGAGAGAGACTTCATCTCACTCATAGGATGCTTGTGAATAGCTGCAGCTGGGCTTCCTCCAATTTTTTAGCCACTTCCCTAACAATCATTTCTTGAAGTGCTTCATCTGCTATAAAGGAGTCACGCTGAGGCTGGGAATTAAGAGCGTATCCTTTTAAGAAAACCCCAATTTCTGCTTCTACAATTGGAGCTCTGCGTATAAGCTGGTCCATAAATTTATCCCAGAGGTGGGCAAACTTTTTGGCCCGAGGGCCACATCTGGGAATAGAAATTCTATGGCTGGCCATGAATGCTCAGAAAATTGGGGTTGGTGTATGGGAGGGAGTGAGGGCTCTGGGGTGGGGCCAGAAATGAGGAGCTCAGAGTGTGGGAGGGGGCTCTGGGCTGGGGAGGGGGAGTGCAGTGCGGGGGGGGGGGGTGAGGGCTCCGGCTGGGGGTGCGGGCTCTGGGGTGTGGCTGGGGATGAGGAATTTGGGATGTAGGAGGTTGTTCTGGGCTGGGACTGAGGGGTTTGGAGGGCTGGGGCAGGGGGTTGTGGCATGGGGAAAGGCTCAGGAGTCCAGGCTCTGGGCGGTGCTTGCTGCTGCTTCCGGGAGCTGCTTGTTGTATGTCCCTTCTCTGGCTCCTATGCGGAGGCATGGCCAGGCGGCTCTGCATGCTGCCCTGTCCACAGGCACCGCCCCTGTAGCTCCCACTGGAGTGCCAGAGGGGGGGCCATGCCGCTGCTTCCAGGAGCTGCGTGGAGGGGCCCCCGACCCTGCTCCCTGGCTGGAGCGCCGGAGGGTGGTGATGCCGCAGCTTCTGGGAGCCACATGGAGTGGCCCCTGACCCTGCACCCCAGCTGGAGCGCCCATACTCTGCTCTCCAGT
Organism: Dermochelys coriacea; assembly: GCF_009764565.3. Taxonomy (NCBI): domain Eukaryota; kingdom Metazoa; phylum Chordata; order Testudines; family Dermochelyidae; genus Dermochelys; species Dermochelys coriacea. The sequence continues at coordinate 13,292,350 of NC_050087.2, forward strand.
GGGAACTCAAGGGCCGGCTTAAAATGGCTAGCGGGCTGGATCCAGCCTGCGGGCCATAGTTTGCCCATGTTATCTTTCACAACAAGCCATTAAGTTCTCTTGTTAAATTATTCATAAACTGACTTTTCACCCAGGATTCTCTCATGGCTTCCCATGGATTTCCAGCTGCAGATTTAGTATAAACACGTTCTGTCTCCTTGGGCCATCCCCCAGACAGCTTGGTGCAGGGAAAGCCCTGTCAAACAGTCTCTGCAAAGCACACAAACAACTATACAGGGGTTTCCCTTCCTGCTGACCCGTTGGTTATCATTCCTTCCAGAACATCAGAAGGGCCAGTCCCGCCTCATAGTGGTCATATAGGTGTTTGTGTAATTGTCTGAAAGAACCACAATCCGCATCGGGAAGCTGACGTAAAATGCCTTGGTGCCGTGTTGGTTTCTAATCAGATCACTGCTCATCAAGAGCAACAGTTCAAAGTCTGGTCTCAAAAGAACAGGAGGACTTGCGGCACCTTAGAGACGAACACATTTACTTGAGCATCAGCTGTCAGGAGCTATAGCCCACTGCATCGGATGCATGATTCATTCATCGAAGTCTGTGATGTGCTCACAGATTCTACTCTCATGCACATGACCTGTACATTTCTTCTGACATAAGAGCTTTTGCCATCTGAGCATTGCTGCCCCTAGTTGTAAAACTTTTTTTATAGAATAAAAGGATTTATTGGGACACTTCAAGTATCAACTCCAGCACACACCGGCAGGACTTAACCTCCTCCTAGCCCTGCCATCTGAACCCAGACAACAATGCAACATCAAAACAAGATAGCAACTTAACAGTAGATAAAGATACAGAACCAGGTATTGGTGGAAGTGCAGTCTGCACTGATCATTACAATACAAGGACTGGGGGCTCCCTTGGTATAAAGGCTGCTCTACACGCAAACTTGCACTGAAAGACCAAAAATTGGCACCTTCAGTTATTTTGACAAGACTCTGGGCGTGGACATTCTTATTTCAGAATAACTGTGTCTTATATGGATTTAGCTTAAATTGGTGTTTTACACCCTGCCTAATACAGAACGTCCCCATCGAGCCCAATCACCCTTGGGTGACCTAGAGCAAATCTTTTAGAAGGATTTCCAATCTGGATTTAAAGATTCACTTTAAACAAGTGTCAGAAAAGAATCGGGCCTTAAGGGTTCCAATCCCAGGGCCTCTGACTCAGCCTTTCCTTCTCTGACCATCAGAAGATGCTTTTCAGAAAAGTCAGAATCTGGCCAATATTTCCCTTCCCACATTGGCTGGTTGTTGGCCTCCACACTAGAGTGCTGTCAGGTGCACAGAGTTTTCAAAGTGTTTGGGGATTCTTGGAGATGAAAGGTACACCCTCTGGTCCATCATGAATCTGTCTTGCAAGGACCCATGGTAAAGCCAGTAACTCAGGATGCAAATCGCACCTCAGATATGTGCAGAGCAGAGAAAACGCACTGGGGCTGCAGTGCAAATGGTTCCTCTCCCTTCCCCCACCTCCTTTCCCTCGCTAGTCATTGCCAGATGAGAGTTTTGGCACGTGCTTCACTCTGCTGAAATTTGGGCTCAGACCAAAGGAAATTGTCTGGGAACTGCCAAAGCCCTGATGTGGAGCTCTCCCTGTGGGTTCCACAGCTAAAGGGAGCTGGGGCTTCAGAAAGACTCATCCCAGGGGGCAGCTGGGAGCATTTCTCTGAAAGAGGGGGAAGGGATAAAAAAGGACCAGAGAGGCCAAGCCTTACACTAGAGTTAAGCGGCCTTCAAGGCTGGGTCTGTGTTTCCCAGGCAGTTATGATAATTCATGATGATGTTTATAAAAGAGCCTAATGGAGTCAGTGGGATTTGGGCACCTAAATCCCTTGGGTTCCTTTGAAAAGCCCCGCCTTGGCTCCTTCTCCCACAAACCTCTTAGACTTTTTCAAAATCTCCCATAAGCCACTTCTTCGGGAGGCTGTTGTCCCACACTGGGGTTTGGGTGATGCAACCTAGTGGTCGGAACAGGAGTCTGGCCTAGTGGTTGGAGCAGACTCAGAGGGCAGCAGCGGAAGCATGGTCAAGGGACAAGCTAATGGTTAGAGTCAGGAGCCAAAACAGAACCAAAGGGCAGAGCTGGAGTGGTGGACCGGAGACAAGTCAGTGGTCGGAGCCGGGAGTCGGGAGTTCTGAGGAAGATAGGGACGAACAGGCACAGGTTGAAACAAGGGCTGGTGCAGGAAGCAGGGTTGGTGCAGCAGTGGGGCATGGAACGCACTGAGCAGCCACAGTGTTGCTGTTGCTACAAGGCTTAAATGGTGAGCTGTTCACCGTGCCGTCCAGAGAGCACAGTCACTTGATGGGGGGTTATTAGGCCTAGCCAAGCTCATTGGGTTGCTAGACGACCATGCCTGGAGCCAGCTGAGTTCCTGACAGCTGTGCTGGGAAGTGTGGGATGGGGACCCAGAGGGCAGTACAACTGCACTAGCTGACTGGAGTTTGTATGTGGATGCAGGACAGAACTACTCCCCAAATACCATAACTGCTATGAATGCCCTGCTATTTACCTGCTGTTGCAGGGCTGCCTCATTCCATTATCTACTCAGGGTGCAGCCAGTGTGATAATTTGACACTCAGTGCCAGAGGTCAGACGTCAGTCTTGTCAAGCTGAGGTTCATAGATACCAAGGGCAGAAGGGACCATTGTGATCATCTCATCTGACCTCCTGCAGAACAAAGGCCAGAGACCTGCCCCAAAATAATTCCTAGAGCAGATCTTCTAGAAAAATATCCAATCTTGTTTTAAAAATTGTCAGTGATGGAGAATGCACCACAACCCCATGGTTAATTACTCTCACTGTTAAGAATTTACATCTTATTCCCAGTCTGATTTTGTTTAGCTTCAACTTCTAGCCATTGGATTGTGTTAGACATTTCTCTGGCAAATTGAAGATCCCATTATTAAATATTTGTTCCCCAAGTAGGTACTTAAAGACTGTAATCAAGTCACCCCTTAATCTTCTTTTTGTTAAACAAAATAGATTGAGCTCCTTGGGTCTCTCACTATAAGCCAAGTTGTCTAATTTTAATCATTCTTGTGGCTCTTCTCTGAATCCTCTCCAATGTATCAATATTCTTCTTGAACTATGGGCACCAGAAATGGACACAGTATTCCAGCAGCAGTCACACCAGTGCCAAATACAGAGGTCCAATAACCTCTGTATTCCTAGTCAACATACCCTTTTGTATGTATTCAAGGATTGCATTAGTGCTTTTGGCCACAGTACCACACTGGGAGCTCATGCTCAGATAATTATCCACCACAATACCCAAATCTTTTTCAGAGTCACTGCTTCCCAGGATGGAGTCCCTTCTCCTGTAAGTATGGCCTATGATCTTTGTTCCTAGTTGTATACATTTATATTTAGCTATATTAAAATGCACAGTATTTGCTTGTATTTAGTTTAACAAGTGATCCAGATCACTCTGTATTAGTGAACAGCCCAGTTGATTATTTACCACTCCCCCAATTTTTGTGTCATCTGCAAACTTTATCAGTGATGATTTTATCTTTTCTCCCAAGTCATTAATAAAAACATTAAATAATGTAGTGCCAAGAACTGATCCCTGTGGAACCCCTCTAGAAACACAACCCTTCTATGATGATTCCTTATTTATAATTATGTTTGGAGACCTATCCAATTAATGTGCGCCATGTTAAATTTTTTAATCAATATGTCATGCAGTACCAAGTCAAATACTTTACAGAAGACTAAGTATAGTTCATCAGCTCTTTATCAACCAGACTTGGAATCTCATAAAAAAAAGCTATCAAGTTAATTTGATAGGATCTACTTTCCATAAGCTCATATTGACTGGCATTGATTATATTATCTTCCTTTTAGTTATTTATTAATCATGTATCAGTCACTCTGTTATCTTGCCCAGGATCAATGCCAGGCTGGCAGGCCTATAATTTTCCAGGTCTTCCCATTTACCTTTTTAAAATATTGGTACATTATCTTTCTCTCCTGGAATTCTCACAGTATTCTAAGAGTTATTGAAAATCAACATTAACCTTCCAGGGAGCTCCTCAGCCAACTCTTTTAATACTCTTTGATGCAAGTTATCTGGATCTCCTTATTTAAAAATGTCTAACTTTAGTAGCTTCTGTTTAACCTCCTTGTGATGGGGCAGCGCAACCCTGCACTGGTACCGCAGGGGTTAAACCTTTCTTCCTGTCAGAGGAAGCCACGCCCCTGAGTCTCTGCTGGGCATGCTCCAACTGGACAACAGGTAAAAAAGCCTGCAGAGCTGCACAGTCTGGGCTGACCACCGGGGGGGAAGGAGGTTGGCGACCAGCTTCCAAGGAGGGACAGCCTGTGCTCCAGGATCCGGAAGCCAGCCAAGCCAGGACGCACCCCGATGCCCAGACTGAATACGTCACAGAAGGGGAAGTGACCAGAGGACCCCCCCAAAACAGAGGACCCGGAAGTTATGGTAGGAAGTGACCCGGGGGAACTTTAGAAGAAAACGGCATTGGAGCCGCATAGATGTTCGGCGTGTTTTGAGCGGATCCCCACTGAGCCGGTAGCAAGGGGAACTTGCCACTAACAGGGCCCTGGGTCGGGACCTAGAGGAGAGGGTGGGCCCGGGTCCCCCTACCCCTCCCAGCTGCCTGCCCCCTTTGGAGGGGGGGCCCAGCATGGGAATCACATGGACTCCGGATGCTTGGCCATACTACCCCTCCTGCGAGGGGGGTTATATGGACTCTGGCCATTGGGCCACACACATAGCCCTGATGTCTGGGGCGAGTTACAGGGACTCCACCCGCTAGGCCACACTACGCCGCCTGCGAGGGGGCGTTATATGGACTCTGGCCATTGGGCCACACACAGCCCTGACATTTGGGGTGAGTTACAGGGACTCCGGCTACTAGGCTGCACTACCCCACCTTCGACTCCGGCCATTGGGCCACACAGCCCTGACGTTTGGGATGAATTACATGGACATTGGCCGTTAGGACTCACTACCCGGACGAAGGGGGTGATTGCACAGAGAGAGACCAGTAGGCCGCATTGAGCTGCCCATAGAGAGGCGAGCGCACGGACTTGGGAGTGGCGAGGCTCCAGCAGCTCATCCACTCCCCGCCCTAAAGGGGCAGTAAGGTGCTATACCCGCCACAACTGGTGGAGAAGGTGGGCAGTGATCAGGGCCTGAAAGAAGGCCCCAGATACCCAAGATGGAGCCAGAGAAGCTTCTGAAATGGCTGCTGGACAACCCACAGCTGCAGGCCACAAAACAGCACCTGCAGGCGGTGCAGCAGCAGGAACAGCAGCAGCCGCTGATTCGGGAGCTGACTGCCCAACAACATGCAAACCAGGAGAGACTATTGCAGCAGATGGTGACTTTGCTAAAACACGCACCAAGTCCTCCCGCAGGCACATCCGGGGGCGGGGCCAGGGATGATTTAAGAAGACCACCAGTGTGCCTAACAAAGATGGGGTCCGGGGATGACCCTGAGGCCTTTCTCATGACTTTCGAGTGGGTTGCAACTGCCATCCAGTGGCCCACCGCACACTGGGCCACTATCTTAACCCCTTACATAACTGGCCCGGCTCAATCCGCCAATCGCAGCCTCGATCCGCAGGAGGTGCTGGAGTACTCTAAGGTCAAAGCAGCCATCTTGGACCAAATGGGCATCAACCCTGAGACTTACCGCCAGCGACTCCGCGAGAGCAGTGCCCGCCGGGGGCCCAACCACGAGTCGTGATGCAGCGAATCTGCGACCTCTGTTGGAGGTGGCTAGAACCAGAACACCAGGCAAGCATTCAAGTAGCTGAGACTGTGAACCTAGAGCACACAGACCCTACTTGCCGAGGGGAAGGAGTGGGTGCAGCGACCCGCCCAAAGACCCTTGCTGATGCGACCTCCTTAATGAAGTATTATATGGCAATGGAAGGAGGGGAGAAGTCTGGCTCCAGATTGGGGAAGGCAGGTGAATGGAACTCAACTGCGGCACGGGTGGTGCGCAAGATAGAGGGGGGAACCACCATTTGTACGCTCAGCCATCGGGGACCCCACCAACCCTCAGTGCAAGGGACTCAATAGGGGTGAACCTCACGCAGAGCCAAGATGACTCGTCAGGAAGGCAAAGCACCCTCCAAAACATCCCACCTGGAGAAGGAAGGCGAGACTGGTGTTATGAGTGCAGACAGATCGGGCATTTCCAGAGGGAGTGCCCATACATGGATTGTAATTATGGGCAGGTTTGGGCCGCGGGTCAACGTGCCCAGAAGTGGGAGCCGGGTATGATTGTTATACCAGTGAAAGTGGACGGGACACCTACTGTGGCCTTGATGGACTCAGGATGTAGCCAGAGAGTTATCCGGGCTGGGCTGATAGAACCCTCTGGCCACACAGGGGCCCCCATACGCCTTCAGTGTATTCATGGAGATGTGAAACCCTACCTCACCGTCTGGGTGCAGCTCGAGGCTGCTCATCAAGGAGGGAGGTGCCTAGTTGGGGTGGCCTCGAAGTTAGCTTACCCAGTGATTCTGGGCTGCAATTGGCTGGGTTTCGCTGAGCTCCTGAGGAGTGGGATACCCAGCCTGTGAAAAAAGGGGGTTGCGGGCAGGGAGGCATGGATTACTAGGCCGACCAGTGCTGGACGACCCCCTGGAGGGGGTCTCAGAGAATCCCGAGATAGCCGATAGATGCTGAGCCCCTGTCGAGGCACTGACAAGGGTGGGTCAGGGATGGCTGGATGTCGATGTTGACTTCCTAGAAGAACAAAGGGCGAACACCACCCTCAGCAAGGCCTGGGAGCAGGCAACAGGCTCCCCTGGGGAAGAAGACCAGCCCTGACACTGACAGCAAGGCCCCCGCTTTGAAATCCATAATGACTTACTCTATTAGGTGGTCCAGAAACCACAAACGAAAGAAGACCTGCGCCAACTATTGGTCCTGCAGTGGTTCTGGTGGAACTTACTTCACTTGGTTCACTCAGTACCTTGGGCCAGGCATCTGGGGAGGGAGAAAACGCTGCAGCAGGTGGCCCAGAGGTTCTTCTGGCTGGGCATCCATCAAGAGGTGTGGGATTGCCACTTCTTGCCACAAGTGCTAGAAGGCCAGCTTGAAAGGGGTATCAAAAGCATCGTTCCCCCCCACACACCCCCGCCGCTGCTTCCAGCCTACGGGTTAGGCAAGCAAGTGAAAGACAGCACACAGAGTGGTGCCCGGCACCCGCCAGCCAGCTTCACGTGACCGGGGGGGCAGTGTCCCAGAAGGTGCGCTGAGAAACCACTGCGATGGCCTCCCTGTCCTGGTGGCAGGGTGGCTGGTGCAAGCCATCAGTCAGCACCTCCCTGTGGAACCCTTTTCCCAGGGCTGGGAGCTGGGGCCTGGATGGGAGGGATCCAGAAGCTGTGGCTGCAGGGGAAAGGGCCAATTGGGAAGTGGACCAATTGGGGCTCTTTCTGAGCTGCACTGTCTGCTCTGCAAAAATCCAGAACATTTCCTGTGATTTGAAAAATCCGCCTGGACAGAGAACAGAGCCTCACAAATGTTGCTGTGCCGGACTTGGTAACCTAGGAAGCCTCACGGTGCTGTGTGACTCCTCGCTGAGCATGGACCCCCCAGCTGCCCTTTGTATAATGCTGCCTTTCACCTCCAGCTTGCTGGGAAACTCTTCCCGTCCCCTCTGTCTGTGGCCCAAGGGATCAGGCCCCTGTAACCTCCAGGCTGGGTTACCCTAACTCACTGGCTCTGAGGCTGATTGATGTGCAGGCTCCAGCTGGTGCAGCATGTGGCTGCCTGCCTTCTCCATGGCTCAGGCCCCCGGGAGCACAGCAAGCCTGTGCTCAGGTCTCTCACTAGTTCTGTCAGCTCCCTGTGCTGGTTTAAGGCTTTGGTCCAAGTCATCACAGCAGCAAATGGGTCAAGCTTTTTTCTGTGGGTCAAGCTTTGACCACAACAGCTTCGCTCCTGTGGGGGACACACAATTCAAAGAGCCCTTTTATTCCCAAACGTCACAAATCCCCACTCCCAAAAAAACCCTACCCCAAGCAGATTTCTGACTCCTACAGGGAGAGGAGCCAGAGCCAGGGCCCTGGCTATTGCTATTGATTTTCAGGGAAGGCGCCCAGATACTATGGTGATGGGTGACAGGATAAAACACTAAGATATTACCTCACAACCTTGACTCATAGAGAGATTGATCAATTTGATTTTTTCATTTGAGGGCAGCTTCACCTCGCTTCCTCTGAGAACAAAGGGAGGTTGTGACTATTTTGAACAAGGGCGTTTTGCTAATGGCAGCCTCGTGGCTTCATTCTCATTCAGAATAGGACAAGGCAGCAATGCTGAAAAACAGCAACACTCTCTGTTAATCTCTGTTGCCAACTCTTGCATCCTCCTTTTTTAGTGTTTCTCTTGAAGCCCCAACTGCAAGACCCATGATATAGCAACAGAATATCAGCTTTCATTTTAAAAAAAAGTAAATTTCTGGCCCTCATGGTTACAGAGACACACTTGAAAACATGAAGTAGGTGCAGCCTAAAGACTCAGAAACCAGAAAGTGAATAAAGGTGAGGTGAGGTTAGGTGAGGTGAGGATTTTCGCAGGAGTGGGGGGTGAGATTCTGTGGCCTGCGTTGTGCAGGTCAGACTAGATGATCATAACGGTCCCTTCTGACCTTAGTATCTATGAAAAAGAACCCATTTTTTAATTGTTAGAAATTTCATTATTTTAAATCTCATGTTTTTGGGGACTCAACTCATGATTTTTGAATATATGGGGCTGGCCATACTTCTGGTGAGAAGTTTGTCAGCACCTTGCGGAAGAAGAAAACGTTGAAGAATAGTGGCAAAACAAAAACTTAACCATAAAATTTTTTTTCAAATGTAGCCTATGCCTGAGATTTCAGAGTTTTAACAACAAGAAAAGCTTGAAAGGCTCATGTTTTTCCATTGCTAAAATCATTCAGGATAAAAAATTGGTCCAACACCTGAGGCTAAATGTCCTAAACGGCCCATTTTAAAACTAATCAACTGATTTTTTTGTAAATTTTCTCAAGTTCAGTCTGTGCTCAGAGTAATTGCTGTGATTTTGGGGAAGATGTGCTGAATTCTTTATACATAACCAAGTAGTTGAATCCCTGCTTTAAATGCAAAATTTAACTCAGCTTAACTATGGAACCCTGAGTTGTGCAACTATCTATCTGCGTGGCCCTTAGCACCAGAGTGTCTAAGTACAAAATTGAATTGCTTTGTATTTTTTGGATTTCAACTCTCCATATCATTTGGAGATGCACTGAGGCTGCTGGTATAGTGCTGGAGGGGTTATTCGGGGTGACTTGGAGGAACCAATAGTATTGTTAGGAGGGCAGTTGGTCCATGGTGCCTCTAATGTTTTCAGAATGGACCTAACATCTTGGAAACATCTTTCTCTACCTATGGAAATGCTTTTAATCACCCACCATCACACTCCATAGCATTACAACACCCAATTCCTCTTTGAAATCTCCTACTGCCATTTGTATGAGATTCCACCCTCCCTCAGACCCAGGAATCAGTCTTTTCTGGTTGACTGGGGGTTTAGAGACTTTGATGGATACAAAATGATGTCATGCCAGCCAACCAGCACTAGGACAAAAGGGATCCAAGTCCTGGCATGCAGGAGATGATAAGGCTATGATGTGGGTCTTCCTCAGAATTCATTGGAAAATCGTGTCACAAACTACATTGCTCTGGTAAATTGCCTAGCTGTGAATCTGTGGCCTCAGCTATGGAGCATTTAGGGCCTCATTCTTCTCTTACATACTGTGGTGTGAGTCAGGAGAAACGCCATGCTATACTTACACTGCATCTGGGAGGAGAACGGACCCCATTGTGTTCTGCATGCTACAGGTATTACTGGAAAGTTCAGAGAAGAGGTTGGTAAAAAATCCCCCCAGGAAGGCATGGGGCCTGAAAGCCCCGATCTCTGGCCTTTCACCTCCCCATCAGGTGGCCATGAGAAACAACCTTGATTCGCTAGCCATATTGGGGTTGCAGTGGCCCATGGCAACATGAGCCAAGAAGTTACGTTTGTACAGCTGAATTCTGGGTGAGAGGGCACATTCAAAGCAAACTGCTGTCGGCTTTCAAGGAGTCTGCTGAGCTTAACCATCCTCCAGCTGAACAGATCTTCCCTTTATGGCAACTTAGAAGATAGAAAAACAAGAGCTTTGATTTAAAAAGCAACAGGGGCATGTAACTCCCCCCAGGGACTGGGCAACGTAGCAGAGAATGTAACTGCTGCAGTTCAGCTGCAGGAAGGTTGACTGAAACACAATCAGTGAGGAATCAAAAGGATGGCAGCATAATTAATGCCAATCTACATGGTATTATGGAAAATAAGGGTGGTCAAACAAATTTGATATTGGTTCTTGATGAGATTACAAGTTTGGTTGACTAAGTAACGGGTGTTGGCAGAATATACTTCGACTCTATATAGCGTTTGACTTAGTCCCGCACAACATTCTGATGAAAAAATTAGCACTTTACAAAATCAGTGCAGGCCATCTTAAGTGGAACAAAAATAGCTAACTGATAGATCTGTAATTGTAAATGGGGAATTGTCATCCAAGGGGGGGTGTTTCTAGTGCAGACCCACAAGGTCTTGGCCCATTACTATTCAATAGCTTTATCAATGATCTGGAAGAAAACAGAAATCATTTCTGGTAAAGTTTGCAGCTGACACAAAATTGATGGCATGGTAAATAATGTAAAGGATAGGCCAGGTATCCACAGTAGACTCCTGAGGGCATTCTGCGCCAAAAAATCAAAAATTCTGTGCACAATATTTTACAGTTCTGCAAGTTTTATTTGTCAATAAATAAATGCAGTAGCTCCAGCATGGCAGTGGGGAGCACAGGCCACTGGCTGCATGAAGGTGGAAGATCACCCTGCAGCCCTCCCACTCCCCACCCCCAGGATACAGACTCAGCGGTGAGGCTGCACCTGAACCTGACACAGCATAAGACCTGGGCCTGCCCCAGAAACACCCTGGGCCCATACCCCTCTGCGCCAGCTGCACCAGCTGTGGGGCAGGCAAGCTCAACCAGGCAGGATCCAAGTGTGGAGGGGCTCAGTGTGGGGGGATCCAGGTGTGGGGTAAGAGGGTTCTGTGTGGGACAATCTGGGTGCAAGCAGGTCAGTGGGGGGTCTAGGTGTGGGGGGATCTGGATGCACAGAGGCTCATTGGGGGGCAGTTCCAGGTGCAGGGGCAATGGGACTCTGCAGGGGATTCCAGCTGAAAGTGATGGGGGCTCAGCAGAGGGGTCTGGGTTTCTCAGTGATGGGGTTCTCAGCAGGGGGGACTGGGGGAGTGGGGCTTAGTGGAGTGGGGATCTGAGTGCAGCTAGTTGGTGGTCAGTGGCATGGGGGTCTGGATGTGGGGGCTCAGGGTGGTGCAGAGGGTGGGGCATCGGGATTGGGGGTTGAGTATAGGGAGTTCAGTGGAGATGGTTGTCTGGATGCAGGGGTGGGGGTCCAGAGGCAGGGGGTTTTGCTGAAGGGGGGGCTCCAGATGCAGTGGGGTGGGGTTCAGGTATGGAGGGCTAGGATGGTTCTGGATGTACCAAGTGACAGTTGGCAGGGGTCTCTGGGTTTGGGATATCCAGATGCACAGGGGTTGGGTGGATGGGGGAGCAGCTCCCCGTACAGTGACCCTTCTCCCCACAGCTAAGGAGTGATGGGGACAGGAAGCAGGAGAGGATCCTGAGCTTCCTGAATCTGGGGGAGGTTTCTGGGAGCGTGTCTGACACAGCCCCAGCCACTCCTTGCAGGGGAAGAGGAAGTCCCATCCTTTCCTGCCTCCAGCCCAGCTAGGACTCGCAGCTAATCCTGGCTCAGGGTAGGAGCCACTGGCTGGGGTGTCCCCAGCTCCACAGTGATTTACCTCTCTGCCAGCTGCTCTGGGTGCCTGAAATGTTGTACCTGTGCTGCTAGGGAGTGGTGCGTGACTGCTCTTGCAGCTTCCCTGTCAGAAAGTGATTTTTCTGAAGGGAAGCAAATCTGGGGAGGGACATGAATTCTGTGCATGTGCAGTGGTGCAGAATGCCCCTAGGAGTAACTGTAATCTGAGTCACTTGGTAAACAGGACTCACAGGAAAAATATGCATTTTAATACAGCCACACACAGCTTGGAATAAAGAATGTAGGTCACATCCACAGGATGGGGGCATATCCTGAAAAGCAGGATTCTGTTTTAGGAGTCATGGCGGACACCAACTGAACACAAGCTCCCAATGACATGGGGTATGTATACACTACAGCCAGGAGGTGTGAGTCCCAGCCAAGGTTGACAGATTTATGCTAGCTCTGTTCCAGCCAGTGTGCTAAAAATAGCAGTTTGGACATTGCAGCACTGGTGGTGGGTCACACTAGCCACCTATATCCAAGCTCATCTAACCTTCTGAGGCTGAGCTCAGATGGCTAGTCCACGCTGCTTTCTGTGCCACAAGAACCACACTACTATTTTTAGTGCCTTAGCTTGAGCTGAGCTAGCGTGGGTTTGTCTACTTGCCCTGGGAATCATTCCTCCCAGCTGCAGTGTAGACATATCTTTAGACATATCATGATCCTTGGATGAGTAAATAGAGAATATCCAGTGGGGCCAGATGTTACCTCTGGATACTGTGTCCAGCTCTGGTGTCCACATCTTGGAGAGGATGCTGACAAATTAAAAAGGGTTCATAGAAGAGCTAGAAGGATGATCCGAGGTCTAGAAAATCAGTTTGATAGGGAGAGACTGAAGGAGCTCCATTTCTTTAGCTTAGCAAGGAGCAGGGGAAGAGGTGACTTGACCCAGGTCTATAAGAACCTACATGGGGAGGAGACCTCCAATAGCAGAGGTCTCTGTAGCCTCTCAAACAAAGGTCTAATAATCCAACGGTGGGAGCTGAAGCCAAACAAATTCAGACTGGCAATGAGGTGAAGGGGAGAGGAATTAACCCTAGGAACTACTTACCAAGGGAGGGTTTGATTCTCTGTCCTGGGTAATAGGTGTGCTGTCAGTGCTGGGTTGCAGGCAGGAGTCACTGGGTGGTGCAGGAGCCCGACTGGAAGGTCACAGTGGTCCCTTGTGACCTCCATCCATGAACGATCCAGAGGTTGCTGGGGCCAGGACGCATGCCAGATGGGCCAGAGAAGACAGCAAGCTCAGGTGGGGTCCTGAACAGGCATTAAAGAAAATAGGGGGAGGAGTGTGTCCTGCAGAGCCAGAACTGAGGAACTGGGGATGCAAAAGTTCGGTTCTTATGGCAGAAAACGTAATGTGTGTGTATATGTGTGTGGGTGTGTCTGTGCAAACGTATCTAAACATACACATGTGCATGTGGATCTCTGTCTGTATGTGAGAGTATACGTGCATGCGTCAGTGTTGGCCTTACAGCTATTGTGTGTCTGTCTGTGTGCATGACTGTGGGTGGATGCATGTGTGTACATGATATGTGTCAGCTGTACTGATCGAGGGGTGTGTCCGGGTACCCACTGTACCGGCCCAAGGGGTGTGCATAGGTGCCAGCTGTACTGACCAAGCGGTGTACACTGGTACCAGCTGTACTGGCCCTAAGGGTGTGCACTGGTACCAGCTGTACCGGCCTAGGGATGTACACTGGTTCAGCTTTGTGGATAGATTGAATCCCAGTGTGAACTAGGCCATGTCAGAAAAGCATGGTGGTTCCTGCCTGCACATTCCACAGTGGCACGGCTGAGTGGGACGGAACGCTGCTCCCAGACCTTATACCTGAGGCCACTGGATGATGGGGCGTGATTGTTCTGCTCCCAAGCCCTACACCCAGGGTGAAGTGGGGAGGAAATTGCAGCTCAGCAGCAGGGACAGTTAAAAGAGAGACAGGAAAGACAAAGTAGTCTTGGCAGCAGTTCTGCGGAAAAGGACCTAGGGGTGACAGTGGACGAGAAGCTGGATATGAGTCAGCAGTGTGCCCTTGTTGCCAAGAAGGCCAATGGCATTTTGGGATGTATAAGTAGGGGCATAGCGAGCAGATCGAGGGACGTGATCGTTCCCCTCTATTCGACACTGGTGAGGCCTCATCTGGAGTACTGTGTCCAGTTTTGGGCCCCACACTACAAGAAGGATGTGGATAAATTGGAAAGAGTACAGCGAAGGGCAACAAAAATGATTAGGGGTCTAGAGCACATGACTTATGAGGAGAGGCTGAGGGAGCTGGGATTGTTCAGTCTGCAGAAGAGAAGAATGAGGGGGGATTTGATAGCTGCTTTCAACTACCTGAAAGGGGGTTTCAAAGAGGATGGCTCTAGACTGTTCTCAATGGTAGCAGATGACAGAACGAGGAGTAATGGTCTCAAGTTGCAATGGGGGAGGTTTAGATTGGATATTAGGAAAAACTTTTTCACTAAGAGGGTGGTGAAACACTGGAATGCGTTACCTAGGGAGGTGGTAGAATCTCCTTCCTTAGAGGTTTTTAAGGTCAGGCTTGACAAAGCCCTGGCTAGGATGATTTAACTGGGACTTGGTCCTGCTTTGAGCAGGGGGTTGGACTAGATGACCTTCTGGGGTCCCTTCCAACCCTGATATTCTATGATTCTATGATTCTATGAAAGTAGAAGGGGAAGGCTGGGCCATAGAAGCTCAGGCTTGCAGAGAGATGAACCCCCCTACTCCAGTGTCTGGGGAGAAGTTAAAAGTATATGTTGTGGGGGGCAAGCACTGGTCTAGCCCTGGGAGATTGCCATAGGCTGAATTTTTTTTTTTGGAAAACTCTCAGCAGAAATAGTTGAGCGGCTTTTCAGAACGAGGTTGGGAAAAAGTATGTTGCGTTGTTCATGCTAAAAAATTATCTCGTCTGTTTCATTGAGACACTCTAGCACCTCTGTGCTTTGGAGTAGGGACTTTTAAACTGATAGAGGTGAGCTTGGGGTCAGGGAGGTGCCTTTTGCCATTTCCGTGAATATCCACCAACATTTGGCCATGGCATGAACCACTGGGAATCTCAGTTTGCACATATTCAATAAAGACTCATTAGGGGTTCGCTGCTGAGTTCTCCAAAGATTCTGCCTGCAATGAGCGTGCTCCATCCCAGGGCTGCCAGGGGCTGCTGGGCACTGGAAGTGAGAGCAGGGAAACCGTCTCTCCTGTGCTCTCAATGTCCTCACTGAAAGTCCTCAGGCAGCATGGAGGAGTAGGAGTAGCCTGACTGAAACACAGAAGGGTGAGGAGCCAGGCCAGAGGAACTGGCAAGGGGAGAGACTGGAATGAAGTGCCAGAAAGGAGGGACTGGAACAAGAAGCAAGGGAAGAGTAGGGAACTGGGATGAGGTGCTCTGTGGGTGTGTGAGTGTGTAACAGATTGGAATAAAGAACTGGGGGTGGGGGGGAGAGACTGGGATGAGGAACTAGAGAGGGGAGACTGGGACAGGGACAAAAACATGTGCAGGGTGGGAGTGGAGGACATGGAGCTGCGGGGGGACAGGGATGTGGGGCTCATAGGGAATGGTGGGGACACTGGGACTGGGAGAAGGGCAGGCTGGAAGGTTCAGGGGCAGAAAGGTCCGTAACCATTATTCTGGGGGAGCTTATTAGCATTCCTTATGGGCATTCCTCTAATGTCTGCAAATAGCTGTGGAACCCACTGGTGAAGTATATAGCTCATCCCTCCTCCGGTGACTGGTCCACATAGAGGATAACAGCCTATTGCTAGTCCCAGTTACTCTGTTAGCTCAAGTGGCAGAGGTCTGTGTACTAAAGTTCTAACTCTGCCAGTTACCTAAATGGGGGTCAGAATGATTCCACAGAATAGAATTAGCTGTTTGCCTTGTTAAAAATCTAGGAAATTACAGGCAAAAACCTATATTAAAAAAACATGAATGTTGCAAAAGTTAGGAAATGACAGAATTAAGGTTGTCTGTGCATGATATGTGACACCGTCTTCAATTACATGATCACATACTATTTTTCCACAGGATTCCTGCATCATTCAGTGTACAGAATGGACCCTGCTCTGGGATGAATGAGGTTGTGTAGTGAAGGACGCTGTTGTCGATAGGACCCTTGCCTCATCTGTTGGAGAAGTTGGAAGGCGTAGTGTGAACGAGGCAGGGGACTGCAGGAAAAGAAAGGATGGTCTCATGGTTAAGGCAGTTGAATGCTGCGCTGGAGAATTGGATTCTATTCCTTGTTGGGCAAGTCAGCTAAACTCAGCTTTTCACAGGTGGACACTAATTAATTGTAGCATAAGCTTTCGTGAGCTACAGCTCACTTCATCGAAAGCTTATGCTCTAATAAATTTGTTAGTCTCTAAGGTGCCACAAGTACTCCTTTTCTTTTTGCGAATACAGACTAACACGGCTGCTACTCTGAAACTAATTAATTGTATGTTCCTCATTTTCTGGGTGCCCAGCCTGAGTCACGGGGTATGATTTACAGAAATGCTAACTGAGATCAATGGGAGAGGTGATGTGAACATATAACATGCTACAAATCTGCTAAATTCTCTAAAAAAAATCAGGTCCTAGGCAACTCAGATTGGGCACCCTAAATGAATGGTCATTTCTGGCCTTAATTGCTCTGTGCTTCAGTTCTCTATCTGTAAAATGGGGATAATAGGGTTGCGCAGGCAGCCTTAATTCTGGCATTTCCTAAGTTTTGAGTTCTGGACTTAGCAACCCAATAATGTTTTTTTAACATTTGTTTTTGGATGTCAGTACTTACAGATAGTGAAATTCTCCCTTGTGCAGAGATCCAGCATATGGCCTCCAAGCCACTTAAGTCCTAAATTAATGGGCAATAGGTCCATCAATGGCTATTAGCCAAGATGGTCAGGGGTACAACCCCATGCTCTGGGTGTCTCTAAACCTCCAATTGGCAGAAGATGACAGAATGAATCACTCAAAATTGTTCTGTTCATTCCCTGTTCTATTCATTAACTCTGAAGCATCTGGTATTGGCCACTGCCAGAAGACAAGATACTGGACTGGATGGCCCATTGGTCTGCTGTAGTATGGCTGTTCTTACGTTAAGGTCGTAAATGGGGCTTTGGTGGTGCATAGGCATCAGGCTGGCTCCCTGCAGGGGGTGCATGTCACGAATAGTGCTCCAAAGCATGTCAGATGCTTTTCAGACATATAATAAACAGGACCCTGCCCTACAGAGCTCACCATCTAAAGGGGAGGGGGGACAGGAAAGCCCAGTTGTTCATCTCTGTGTTTTCAGTTGTCTTTTACCCGTCTCTGATTATATTAGCTTTGCTTGTTTTAGCGCTTTCCTTTTTTTTATTTCTCTCCCACTCCACCCCTAACGCTCCCCCCACTGCTCCCCCATTCCAGGTTTTTATTCTGTTAGTTTTGTTTTAGGAGAAAGACAGAAACACATGGACATTACCACCGAAGAGAGCCCCAATGGCCCCTGCACCCAGTAGCCTGACCCCTGGTGCCAGCCGCATCAAAGGAAACCCTTGTGCCACAATAGACAAGAGCTATCTGCAGAACCAGTCAATATGGAAAGGCTTTATGTGATGGCTCCCCTTCCACATACCCTCCCTTCCAAGTACACCGCAGTCTCCAGCTGGGCCCTGACAGCTCTCCAGAAATACCATCACAAATGCTTTTCCTAATATAGACCTTCAGCTTACAGGCGGAGAGGTTCAGCCTTTCTTTGTAACTATTGGAACCATATCTGCTGCGGGGGGAGGAGGTCTGTTGTTTTGTTTACTCACTTGGTCTTTCTCCAGAATTGAAAGTTGTCCTAAAAATAGCTGTTACCAGATCAGTACACAATCCACATCAGCTCTGGCTGTACCACAACCTAGGCGGGGCTTTGGCTAGTCAGCCCTTCTCCCAACACCAGCTGCTGGGCAGAAGTTGCCCAGTTTGCCATAGCCATCCCATTTCTAATCCTGCAGCCTCTAAACCCTCGGCTTGAGGGGTCCCAGCCGGGCCCGGGCTCTTGCTTCAGCCAGGCTTGACATGCAGGGTTTTGAGCTGACCAGGTTTTCACATCATGTCCCAGGATCTTCGTTCTGCACCCCTGAAACCTCCATTATTCCCTGGGCATTTGCCATGTTTGTTCTGGGTACTCTGCAGATTGAGGGGTGTTTGCACTGTGTGAACAGGACCTGATGCATCACTCTGCGAGTGGAGGGCGGGCGCTCTCTGCCACTTGGAGGGAGTGTGAGTGAGACTTGGCACTGCTGCTGAGAATCTCGCTCAGCCCCTAAGTTATTGGAGAAAACCCAGGCAGCGCCCTGCGTGATTCACCAGGTGACTGGGGGTGAGGCCTGTGATAGTGACACCCCCACAGAGGGGATAATGCAGCTGTCGTGTGTTTCACGACCCTGAAAGCGTCCAGAGAAGCAGAAAGCACTGTGGGACAGGTCTGTTGCAGGGGAGGCCGGGGTAGCCCTGGGGTGAGTGGGAGGTGCTCATGCGGGGGTGGGGGGGGGTGTACTGCAGCTGGGAGGTACTACACTTAGCAGCATGGACATTGTGGCTCTGGCAGAGGCTCAGGCTAGCTGCCCCTGCCAAGTCCCCCCAACGCCCTGAGTTTGAGCTCACGTGCCGCAATGTCCACACTGCTATTTTTAGGTGCTAGCTTGAACTGTCCCCCTGGGCTAGGCCGCATCCCCACAGTGGCAGCATGGCTTTGGGGGCCATAGCCCATTTGGAGCAGTGCTTGGGGGAGCCAGGGAGCAGGGTGGGGAGGCATGTCAGAGTGGAGCTGGGATTGTCCAAGCAGCCGATGGGAGTTTGTGGCCCAGCCCCATCTCTAGCCAGTGGACTAGGGGCTCTTTGGAGTAGCTGGGCTAGTCTGCCGTGAGCTTCCACGGTGCCATGTTAAGCCTCTGTTTACCTGCCTGGCCCACCAGGGCACTGCTGCCTCCTGATTCCTGGCAGGTCCTGCCCTCTGGTGCCCTGTCAAGGGGCTCTGGCCTGGAGTGCACTCAGTCAGGGCTTTCCTCAGCTGCCCCAGACCAGAGGGCTGATCCTAGTTGAGTGCCCCAGAGGCCTTTTGCCATGTGTGCCCCTGGGTTCAGGAGCTATTGGCTGTGATGAAACTGATTCTGCTCCCCGCCATCCTGTAAGATGGTAACGAAGCCCCAGCCCGTCTCTGGGCGCTCCCTCTGGGAAGGTAGCAGCCACCCGGGTGTGTGATGGGGTGTGGGAATAGACAGGGCTAGCCAGGGGCCCTGCAGCCAAGGACTGAACAGAGGCTCCCAAGGTCACAGAGCCAGGAGCCAGCCCAGAAGCCTGACAAAGGTCAGTGCAGACAAGTGCCCCACTCCCAGGTTACACTCTGGCTGGGGGCTAGAGATGAGAGGAGAAGGCACTGCCTTGCAAAGGGCCCTTTGTACAGCAGGGCTGGGGGCCTCGGAGCTGGAGTCCCACAGCAGCTGCAGCAGCACACTGGCTGGAGCCCCGCAGGATATAAAGCCGCAGCCAGGGGACAATGCAGAGGGGACATCGTGGGCTGACCATGGCCAGAAAACTGTTAGGCGCCTGTTGATGGCTGCCAGGGCTGGGCTGGAGCGCATAACTGGGCTCTAGTGCAGAGAAGTTCAACCCTGCTCCGGAACCCCCCAGGGCCCAAGCGAGGAGCTGCTGCATTTTATTGGGACTGAGGGGATTACAGCCTTCCCTCTCCTGCCACCCCTTTGCTCAAGCTGTGGGACCCCCTGGACTTGTACCTGGAGGGTGTGGTGGTTGGAGCGATGTCAGCGCCTGCTCCTGAGTCACAGTGCACCTGGTGCTCCCAAGTCCCTATGAGCTCCCAGCACCAGCAGCCGCATTGACTCCTCTGCAGCCCCTCCCCCTCAGGCCGGGACGTGGCGTGCGAGGCCTGCCTGACACTATTAAAATACTATTTGGGGGATTTTTACAAGAACCAGCCAGTAAACAGCAACTATGTGCTGACTGACAGTGCTGCAGAGCTCAGGGCGGCACCTCCGACAAACAAACGCATGGGGCCGTGTGCTCGCCCAGCTTTGCTGTACCGAGCCAGAAAGCGAACTGTCCACAGCCGCTTGCTCGGCCTGAGGGGCTTGGCATGGGATGGAGGGGTGCAGGGGCCTCTGCCTTTGGAGCAGGGAGTGAGCCTCTTCTGTGGGACACCCCCTCCCCCTCGGGCGGGGCTTCTCCATGTTACCCCGTGCACATGTGCCCTACATGGGAGCGTGTGTGCAGAGCATGTTGGCTCGCCTTTGAACAGCTAGATGCCCGAGCTCAGCACCAGACAGACCAGCCTGCGCCCCCCCTTTCCCTTCCCCCCCCATGCAGGGAGAGGTCTGGGCACCTAAGCCCGGCACTAGACAGACTGGTCTGCACTGCCCCATGCTGGGAGAGGTCTAGGTTAGGGGGTAGGGCATGCACATGAGCAGTGTGCAAGGAGGCTCGTTCACTTGCTGCTCCTTCATACAGATCCCAACCATTAGTCTAGGTATTCATTTGCCTTCCACCACCATAGTGTCTCGTCACCTCACTCCGGGAAGCAGGGCCAGGTTGTTATCCTCACTGTACAGATGGGGGACTGGTAAGCTGCTTCTGCCTTCTTTGCTTAGCACTGTGGCTGCCATGTCCCACCATGTGGCACAGCTGTGGCCTGAGGACCAACAGCCTCAGCCATCCCCACAGTATCACTAGTATTGCTTAGGTGAGTGGATTTGGGTCTGTTGGGAGGTGGGCCCTGGGGATGCGCGTCCTTGCTGCCTCTCCAGCACAGGCTCAGGGTGGGCTGCAGTAACGGCAGAGCCTTCTTCCCACAGTGGTGCTGCCCCAGGGGTAGGAGGACAGTCCAGTTTGCTGGGCGCCTCCAGCCAGTCAGTCACCATGGAGTCATAAACGTAGCCACGAGGAGCTGGACAGAGACTCACCACGTCTCCTCAGAGGAGACAGATCATTGTCTGCTGGGCACCATCAGTCTGGGGTCAGCAGAGATTCCCCCTTCTCTCCCCCCCCGGCCCAAGCAACCGCCTACCTCAAGTCTCTTGCTGGCTGTATTCACTTCCCTAACGAGCCACTGCAGCTCCTGGAGGATGTGACAGGAGAGGCCTCTGTGTCTTTCAGGGCTACACTGATCCAGAGCTTTGAAAAGTTGCTTCTGGCCTCCACACATCTCGAAAGCAGAGTGCTGAAATGCAAAAATATCTGTTGTTTTTGTTAACACAGATTTGACTATTTACAGACTATTTACTATCGCTCATGCCAGGAGAGTGAACCAGGAGCAGCTGATCTGGTGTAGCATGCAAGCCGCCAATCGCCCCTCTCTGAGTCAACCTGGTGTGGCCTATGGGTGGACAATGGCCATTCTAAACCTACCTGGTATAGACTGGAGCAGCCAATGGCCACTCTCTGAGCCAACCTGGTGTGGCCTGTGGGCAACCTATGGCCACTCTCTAAGCCAAACTGGCATGGACTGGGGAGACAGCCAATGGCTGCTGTCTGCGCTAGCTGCTAAGCCACTGCTTGGAATTCAAACTGTTGTTATCTGGATGGTTATGGGACTATTTTGGGGGCAGGGTGCACATGGCTGATGTACCCCTCCATCAGTGTGATTGGCAAGTACTGTGATTGGCAAGCGCAGTCAGAGATAACATGGGAATAGCATAGCTAACAGTTCAAGGCTTAAAAATGGTTTGTGTTCTCTTTTTTTATCTCCACAATACCCCCGGCACTGGGACCAGACAAGCACCCGCTGCCTCAGCCGTGCACTGAGCCACTGCACCTGAGATCTTTATGCAACCGAGTGCACCACAAATGTGAATGCAACTGCATGCGCATTATGTAAAAATGCCATCCTAAATGCCCAGTCATGTGGCAAAGGTGGGCTGCATGTGCATTTTGCGGAGAAGCACCTCCAAATTCAGCTTCTGAGTGCACACATACTTGCATCAATAACTGACTGAAGATCAAGCCCCATGTCTTGGATAAGGGCAACAGTTGACAAGCTTTCTGCAGCCTCAGGAGCTCCTCAAGAGAATCATAGAATATCAGAGTTGGAAGGGACTTCAGGAGGTCATCTAGTCCAATCCCTGCTCAAAGCAGGACCAATCCCCAACTAAATCATCCCAGCCAGGGCTTTGTCAAGCCTGACCTTAAAAACTTTTAAGGAAGGAGATTCCACCACCTCCCTAGGTAACGCATTCCACTGTTTCACCATCCTCCTAGTGAAAAAGTTTTTCCTAATATCCAACCTAAACCTCCCCCACTGCAACGTGTGCCCGTTACTCCTTGTTCTGTCATCTGCTACCACTGAAAACAGTCTAGATCCATCCTCTTTGAAACCCCCTTTCAGGTAGTTGAAAGCAGCTAGCAAATCCCCCCTCATTCTTCTCTTCTACAGACTAAACAACCCCATAAGCCTCTCCTCATAAGTCATGTGTTCCACTCCCCTAATCATTTTTGTTGCCCTCCGAGGGACGTTTTCCAATTTTTCCACATCTTTCTTGTAGTGTGGGGCCCAAAACTGGACACAGTACTCCAGATGAGGCCTCACCAATGTCAAATAGAGGGGAACAATCACGTCCCTCAATCTGCTGACAATGCCCTACTTATACAGCCCAAAATGCCGTTGGCCTTCTTGGCAACAAGAGCACACTATTGACTCATATCCAGCTTCTCGCCCACTGTAACCCCTAGTTCCTTTTCTGCAGAACTGCTGCCGAGCCATTCGGTCCCTAGTCTATAGCGGTGCATGGGATTCTTCCGTCCTAAGTGCAGGACTCTGCGCTTGTCCTTGTTGAACCTCATCAGATTTCTTTTGGCCCAATCCTCTAATTTGTCTAGGTCCCTCTGTATCCTATCCCTACCCTCCAGCGTGTCTACCTCTCCTCCCAGTTTAGTGTCATCTGCAAACTTGCTGAGGGTGCAATCCACGCCATCCTCCACATCATTTATGAAGATATTGAACAAAACTGGCCCGAGGACCGACCCTTGGGGCACTCCACCTGATACCGGCTGTCAACTAGTCATGGAGCCATTGATCACTTCCCGTTGAGCCCGACAATCTAGCCAACTTTCTAGTCACCTTTAGACAAGAGCCATTGTCCCATCCCCTCCCGTCCCCATCACAAGTCTTGCACAAGAATCATAAGAGATGGCACCACTGCAAAGGGAAATGCACCAACAGGCTGCGGGGGAAGGGTGTGTCACCAAAAACTGCAAAATCCCACCGCCACCATCACAGCATGGCCCAGACCATGCAACGCGGCCTGAACTCAGTAGGACTGGACTACAAGTGTGGGGTTGGAAAACAACCAGACACGGTTGGGTCAGGTCAGCTCTCCTCCTCTGGCTGAGGGGTCAGCATGGCAGTGTCCCACCTGTCAGCCACCACCACATCACTGCGCTGTGCGCGTGCAGCAAGGTGTCAGAGTGCCTCTCACTATGCAGAGCACACAGTGCAGCAAGGGCTGGAAGCTGGTAGCAGGGCAGGGAGCCGCCAGTGCACACAGCCACCACGGGCAGGAACAGAAAACAACTTGATCGTCTTGGGCTTAAGTCCAGGGTCAGGCTGAAAAATTAGGACTTAAAAATTAGTCCCAAACAGACCTCTAGCCCCAAACACCCTGGCTGGTGTAAATCAGTATCACACCATAGGCTTCTATGGCATTGCACAGATTAGCAGAGGGAGGAACGATGGGAACTGACCACTTCTTGTGAGAACAACCAGCACCTGATGCATCTGGGTGGGATACAGGCTCCTTGGGAGCTTCCTGCAGGTTAGAGTGGATCATCACAATGCTGCCTTCTGGTCTTAGCTTCTCTGGATCTCGGCTGAAGGACCAAAGCAAAGGAACTCGGGGGCTGCAACTCCCCTCTCCTCGGGTCCAGATGAGGACAGTCATGCTCTGCATGTGCCCATTCACAGGGGCTCATACGGAGATTCCCCCTGACACTGCAGCCTCTGGGAGTCTCAGCCCATCCACTGGGGCAGCTCAGTATGGGAGAGGTGAGCAATTCACCAGTGGATCAGCAGAAGAGCAAAAGTCCTAAAGTGAGCCTGGCTGGAGGGGCGGGTCGCAGACAGGACAAAACAGGACGGGAGGGGGGAGAGCTCCAGGCCTATTAATAGGCCTAGTGGGACATGCAGGCCACAGAAAGGTTTCATAGAATCATAGAAGATTAGTGTTGAAAGAGACCTCAGGAGGTCATCTAGTCCAACCCTTTGCTCAAGGCAGGACCAACCCCAATTAAATCATCCCAGCCAAGGCTTTGTCAAGCCAGGCTTTAAAAATCTTGAAGGATGGAGATTCCACCAGCTCCCTAGGTAACCCATTCCAGTGCTTCACCACCCTCCTAGTGAAATAGTGTTTCCTAATGTCCGACCTAGACCTCCCCCACTGCAATTTGAGATCATTGCTTCTTGTTCTGTCATCTACCACCACTGAGAACAGCCAAACTCCATCTTCTTTGGAACCCCCGTTCAGATAGTTAAAGGCTGCTATCAAATCCCCTCTCACAATTCTCTTCTGCAGACTAAATAAACCTAGTTCCCTCAGCCTCTTCTCGTAAGTCATGTGCCATAGCCCCCTGATCATTTTCATTGCCCTCCGCTGGACTCTCTCCAATTTGTCCAGATCTTTTCTGTAGTGTTTCATGGTGTTACTGTAGCTTTAAGAGAATGACTAGACTCTCCAAAGTGTGGGAGCTGACAGTGGGAGGAGGCAGCTGGTTTGAGGTTAGACTGGCAGATTGACTGGAGCTAAGATGCTCTATCTGCATGTTAACTATGGATCTAATAAAGACTTGTTAAATTACGAGCAAGTAATTAGCGCTAACACTAATGGATTACTTGATTATAAACCAACCTATGTCACAGCAGTGAAGGAAGTGATTCTATGAAAAGAGCTGGAAGACATTAAAAAAATGGAGGTAAAAGTTACTCAAGAGTGAAAAACAAGTTTGAATGGAATCAGCTGGCTCAGTGCAGAGTTCCCATTTCTAAAAATGGCATCCAATGGTGCAGAATGCTGGAAAGGGGTTACAGAATACTTGGGTTTATTTCTGAGGCCACTGGGATCTACTCCTAAGGAAAATGAACAAAAAGTCGCCATCTTTTTGATTATTGCAGGTGCTGAAGCAGTTTGAGCTTAATGGTAGAGAATGAGCTGACTATGTGTAACCCACACACCTTATGAGGGTGGTGTTCTGTCCCATCTAGTGGCACCAAGACCACTTAGAGAGAGAGAGAGATAAAATGAGTCTGCTCTATAGTCTTAGCTAATAGCCAGTTGGCTTTTAGCTCATGCTGTAGAGGCTCATGCACTGAGCTCCAGAGGTCCCCGATTCGATCCAGGCCACCGCCGACCGGGGTCTGTTGGTGTTACAAGTGGAGGCTCATCCAGGATTTCAACTGGGAAGTCTCTGAAGCTTGGGACATGCTTCCTCAGCTAGGGGAAGTATGTAATCCACACACCTCCTGGGTGTGATGTTCTGTCCCAACTAGTTGCACCGAGAAACTTAAGAGAGAGAGAAAGATAAAATGAGTCTGCTGTACAGCCTTTGCTAAAAGCGGGTTGGCTTTTAGCTCATGCGGTACAGGCTCATGCACTAAGCACCAGAGGTCCCAGGTTCAATCCCACTGACTGACAGACCAGGGTCTGTCAGCTTTACATATGCATTTGTCTTAACAAAACTGGAGGGTATGGTTCACTAGAAGGATGAAGTGTGAAAGGTCTCAGCATCACTCAAATGAAGGAAGAGTCTTTTGAACCATTTTTAACAGAAACAGAAGCTCCAGGGTGTGGGACCTGACAGTGGGAGGAGGCAGCTGGTTTCCAGAGGTCACTAGACTGTTGTAAGAGAACTGCTCCTAGGCCTTGTTTCGATGTATCTGAAGACAGGTTTGTAAGTCTCTTACTCTCCAATAGTTTTAATACTGGAGCTAGTTTTATTAGTTGCTTAAGCTGCTTAAATTCTAGTTGAGAGCTGAGCAGCATAAAACCACCCCCAGCATCATGGGTGGCATGTGAATCCCCCTCTTTGGGGAGGCTAGCCCCGACCGCCCCCTTGCCTGCCAGAGCACTGAGCCCCCCTCCCCGCCTGTCCCATCTGCCCCAAGCCCCTAGCCAGCCTGCAGTAGCCGTACCAGCTGCCCCGACCCCCAGGCTGCCAGCGGTTACTGCACTCACCTAGCAGGGGGGAGACTCAGGTTTAAGTCCCTGCACTGTTACAACCTCCTTGGTAGAGTCTCTCTGAGCCTCGGTTCCTCATCTGTGCAATGAGGATCAGAGTCCTGCCTTGCCTTACAGTGGCAGGATAAATACCTTAATGATTGTGAGATGCCCAGATCCTGTGGTGATGGAGGCCAGATAAATGCCTTAGATCTCCTCCCCACAGGTCTGCTAGTACTCCTGCCTACAGCCTCTTCTGTTATTCAGTCCACCCAGCTCTGCCCTGCCCTGCACCCGTGGCTCATCTGACCACCCTTCCCTCAGCTCTGCCACTACCAGAACCCCCTGGCTATTTCAGTCCCAGGCCGTGAAATCTCCCAGGGGAGGAGTGTCTTGTACCAGTGCTGGAGTCAGCCCTGAGCCCAGCCTCCAGTGTGGGGAAGCCTAGCAGCTGAACTCTGAAGCTGCCCTGCCTCTACAATGGGGCGAACTCAACCCCAGGTCCAGACACCCCTACAGGTTGTGAAAACCTGCCTTGTCCCCCTCCAAGGGCAGAGCAAGGCAGGAACTGGCTAGGGAGGGACACCAAGTCCCTCGTCCACCCTCAAGGGGGTAATGGAAATTTCACCACAGACTGTGCAGGAAGGGGACATGCCCATGTTTTGCAGGTGCTGCCCCCAGCGGGGTGCTGCCCAGCTATCCATTAGGGTTGGGGTGCCTGGAGCCCCCAGTAACCTAGAGTGCAAACCAGACCCTCTTGGCTGGGCCCTACTCCCATCCCATCTGCTCTGCCCATCTGTCCTGCAGGCCTCACCACAAGCCCTGGGCCCTTCAAACTGTGCTTCTATGGGCTCAGTCACTGCTGTCCTCTAGCGGCTACTCAGGAGTCTTACATCCTGCAGGCTCAGGTTAGCGCAGTTCCCCAGGCAGATTGTCCAATAAACCCAGCTCCTGCCGTGCTGACCACCTACCCAAGGGAGCACCCAGAGAGCCCTGCTCGAGTGCCAGCTGCATTGGGAGGGGCTGAGCAGTGCTGTGACAGACACAGTCAGAGCACAGGGGGCTCTCAGCCTGTGCTCCCTGATTGCAGCTCTATAGCCTTCACCGGGACCTTCCCCTTTCAGCCCCCAGGCAACGGTGGGTTTCACTGAGACGGAGCCAGTGAAGAGGGAGCATCTCCCAGGGACTTTGCCCCAGGTATCACTCTTCCACTTTTTATAAAGGACGGATGTAGTTTTACTGCACTGGACAAAAAGAAAAGAAGTACTTGTGGCACCTTAGAGACTAACAAATTTATTTGAGCATAAGCTTTCGTGAGCTACAGCTCACTTCATCGGATACATTCAGTGGAAAATACATATATATAAATCTCCCCACTGTATTTTCCACTGAATGCATCCGATGAAGTGAGCTTTGGCTCACGAAAGCTTATGCTCAAATAAATTTGTTAGTCTCTAAGGTGCCACAAGTCCTCCTTTTCTTTTTGCGAATACAGACTAACATGGCTGCTACTCTGAAACCTGTCATTATGCACTGGACAGGAGACTAGGAAAGCCTGTTAGACATTCTGTTCCTTCCCTTCACAGTTCTGCCAGTGCCCCTCAGTCCTGACCCACATCCCCCTGCTCTCCCAGCCCCGGGCTCCCTACACACAGAGTTCTACCAATGCCCATTAATCCTGACCCATCAGACCCCTGCTAATTCAATCCCGGGCCCCTTCAGAGAAGGCTGCCAGTTGTGTTGCATTGTGCAGTGTTCTTGATGCAAGCTGGTGACCCCTGCGGATTCGGCTGAGCCCACCAAACTCATTTCATTTGTAATTGGAGCCAGATTGAAGCTCAATGCTGCAAAAATGCGGGCTGGTGCCTTTAACCGCAGCATTACAGAACCTTGGACTCTTTCCTGCTGCAGGAACGGCATCAAAGCGCAGACACCGTTCCAATGCTTTCCCCTCCAATGAATTCCAAATGTTCTAATTATCCCGGCCTCCCACCAGCATTTACACTCTGGCTCTGATACCAAAAACAGATGAAGAGACATAAACATGAGGGGACCTCCCCTCCTCCTGGAACGCGCCAATCCACAGGAGTCAGCCCTGAGCAGGGGTTTTGCCAAACAACACCCCGCCCCCCTTCTCTTCCTCCCTGTGTTGGGAAGCAAAGCCCCAGGGGGTGAGCCTGGCTGCAGGGTCTGGATGGGCCTGTGTTGCAGGGAGGCTGGCAGAGATGGGAGGGGAATAGTCACAGAACCCAGCGCAATCATTTGGAGCCAAGGCTAGGCTGGGGAGAGGCCCTATCCCCCAAGGTTATGGGGGCTGTAAGTGGGGCGCAGGCCATGCTGGTCTTTGGAACAGGGGTGACGCGCTCACCCAGGCTTCTGAGCCTTGTCACATGTATCACTAACCTGGAGCCATTTCTGCCCCAGGTATTTATTCAGAGGCAGCACAGGTGCTTGGAAGATTTGGGAGAGGTCAGGTCCTTCTCCTGACTTTGCAACTGCCAGGCCTGGGTTCAAATTCCCTACGCCACCTTCCTGTGAGATCTGGGGCAAGTCCCTGTGGGACACTGTGCCTCAGTTTCCCCTAATGCAACATGGGGATCATATAAAGCTCTGAGGTCTGGTCTACACTAGGAAATTAGGTTGGTATAACTATGTCACTCAGAGGAGTGAAAAATCCACCCCCCTTAACAATGCAGTTAAACGGGTCTAACCTGCAGGGCAGATAGCACTGGGTCAACAGGAGAATTCTCCCATCTACCTTGCTACTGCCTCTCAGGGAAGTGGAGTAGCTAGGACCACAGGAGAAGCTCTCCTGTGGGTGTAGGTAGTGTCTTCTCTGAAGTGCGACAGTGGTGCAGGTGAAACGTTTTAAGTGCAGACAAGGCCTTAGAGAGGGGCCAGTCAAAGAAGCAGGTGCATGCACAATGTGAATGTAAACCCAGCCCTGGGCTCCCACCCACAGATGTTCCTCTTTTACCACTTCTCAGACAAAGCCCTCAATTTGCACCAGAACCAAGGCAGCAGTTCCAGCCTCCCGCAGCTTTCGCTTTCTTTATAGTCCATGAATGAAACCTTTGTTTTAAAGGTCTCCAAGTTGGGTAAGGGAGATGTCCCCAGCACAAGGAACTGTGGAGTCAGGGGCCGTCTCTGAAATTCCCCCAGCACCCAGCCAGCGTGTTCCACTGACTGACAGACTCTGCATTGTCCAGGGAACAATTTTCATCTGCCTCCACCGGATCAGGATATGCACTGCACACAGCACAGTATAAACCATGCCTGCCCCACACCCACACCACCCTGTGCATGCTCCATATGCCTGCCCCACACACCCACACCCTGAAATCCTAAAAAAAACTAAAGAAATGAAAATACAAAAATTTCTAAAACAAATACTTTCTATTAAATTTTTGCAAAAGGTTTGGTATAGAAAAGATTGTTCAGGCTCTTGACTTTAAAGGAGTCAGGATTGCACCCTCAGTCTGTATTATCACAGAGCCCAAGTTGCATCCACACTCCCAACAAACTGTCCATCCTTGGTGCTTGCCTGCATTGTCTGTAGTGTTTAAACCACTAAACCATCATTGCCTTCACACAGCCAGGAGAAAACCCAAGGATTCCTGACTCCCTGCCCCCCTCTGCCCAACTCTAATCATTAGACCCTATTCCACTCCCAGAGCTCAAAACAGAACCCAGGAGTCCTAATTCCCAGCTTCTGCCCCCCGCACTATCCCAGTAGACCCCACTCTGTGTCCTCCCAGAATTGGAAATAGAACCCAGGAGTCCTGATTCCCAGCATTATATTGCAAATAGTTATGTAACCCATTGGGAAAGCATAAGTGTTTCTGACCCTTTTGGGGGCTGCTCCAGAAAGGAGTAACAAGTACTGCTGCAACTCACCCCAGCGGTCAGGGGGTCATGACCGGCTGGTCCCAGGGGAGATGTCATTAGTCCTGTCCATGATCTCAGTGCAAGCTGTCCAGTTTTCTTTAAAAAACAACTCCTCTTTCATTTACTTCACACAGAGAGAAAAAACAGTCTGAGGCCGTGAGCTGCGGCTGTCCTGTTGCAGGCAATCTGTATTTTATCTACCTGAGACACCGATTTGCCCCCTCATTGTAGTGTGTGAGCCTCACAATCTTTAATCATTATCCTCTCCCCCGTTTCCGGGAGCTAGGGCAGTGCTCTTCCCCCCACACAGCAGGGAAATGGAGCAACAGCACTGAGCCCAAGGCCAGCTACACAATGGTGCTTAGCTAACCACTGTGAGGTCACCTCCCACCCCGTGGAAGTCACAGGAGGCATGGGGAACACGAGCGCCTCACGCTGGGACCCACACATGGCAGTGTGTTGGCAGGGAGCCTCAGCCGCCGAGGGGAGATGCTGACAGGAGCAGTGTGTACTCAGCCCCAGCCTGCTCAGGGAGTTAGGCACCTGAGCTGCCGCCCTGCAGGAACCAAGGCACACCTAACGCCATAGAAAATGGGGTTGGGGGAGGAGGCAGTGGCCTTCTTTATATCCTTTAGGCTGGGGATTACATCACTCACCTGGATGTGGGAGCCCTGGTTCAATTTACCCCTCCACCACAGTCATTCCCATGCTCTCTCTGGCCCGATGCACGTTTAATTATTCACACAAAGTAACACAGCTTCAACAAGACAGATTGAGAGTCCCCTCAGAACATCCCCTAGCCCAGTAGCTAGGCACTCAGCTGAGAGGTGGGGAAGCCCTGCTCAAATCCCTTCTCAGCAGGCAGAGGTGGCAGTCGAACTAGGGTCTGGGGGAGTGCCCTAATTGCTGGCCCAAAGGGGGGGGGGGCCTGCGCCCCCTCCCGCTAGCTGTTAGGTGTGCTTTGAGACTGTGTATCTGAGCAGGCACTACAGGCAAGATAGGCAGGACAGCACTTACCTTCCCCTGACTTGAGGAGCATGTTGGGGCACAGGTGTGAGCTAGGCCTCCAGATACCCAGAGTGAGGCATTGTGCACACAAAATTAGGCTTCTAGGGAGCTTTTACAGCAAACATGTAGGTGCAGAGGGATTTGGGGCACCTTCAGCCTCAGACAGCAGCTGCCTGGGGGTTCTGAGGCTCTCACTGGCACCAGGGGTGGCCCTAGACTAGCTGCCAGCAACTGGCGCCCTTGGCGAACCATGCAATTGGCACCCCCACCCCCAAACCCCAAGGGCAGATCTAGACTGAGGTTTTGGGTAAACTAGGAAACATTTTGCCCCTTTTTTCCTTTTAATGTTTTTTAAGCATTTTTTTTTTAAACAGAGCTTAATTATTTGGTTTGTCCGTCTGTCTGTCTATCAATGTTTCTGAGATCAGATAAAACAGAAACACGAAATTTTCAGAACAGATTTGTTCACAACAACTAGATGATATTTCACTCCGATTTAAAAAAAAAGCATTTAAAATGTTAATTATAATTTTTATTATAATAAATCCAAAATTATCCATTATGCTATCCTGCTTTAACTGCCATTACTACGACATCCAATAAAGAAAGAAAGAAGAAAACTCTTCAATAACCTGTATTTACACCACACTCCAAATAAAAAACACTCTGTGCTCTTAAAGCATGACTTTTTTTGCTTTAAGTTTTGAAAATTCAGTCACTAGTTCTTTTAGATCCAGTTTTTCAGCTATTTCATGTTCTATTGACATTGTGGCAGGTCCAAAAAGTCTCTCTTGCACCATTGTTGAACGCAGATATGTTTTTATCAATATTAACTTTGAGAAGCTATGTTCCCCACTAGCTATGGAAACTGGCAAAGTTAAAGAATGCGTAGAGCTATAAAAATGTTTGGAAAACTGTCAGAGTTTATTTTCACAAACAAACTTCAGTACTTCTTCAGGAGTGAAATATTTCTTAAGTCGTCTTGAAAAAGCCTGAAGCTCACTACACAAATCTGTAGCAACAATTTTTTTTGAATTTTTATGAGTCAATGCCGACTCCAGTTTTATACAAAATTCTCTTATCTGTTTTGCTGTTTTCTTTTGCAAGCTGTGGATCTCATATAGAAAGGAAAATACTGACTCTGGCTGCTGCATCTGTTGAAATCTTTCGTCAACTGGGTCAATAGCAGTATCAAGGCCTGGGAAGTAGAAATTCACTTTGAACCTTTCTTTTGGGTTCTGAATGCGTGTCACATCCTTCATAGGAAAACTGCTGTTTCTTTTGCCAAATGCGAACTGGCTCTGGTTCAAATTCTGTAGGGAAAGTCTATTTCTTCAGCAAGCTTGAGAGAATCTATCAATGTTCTTTCAAACCCTTCATCACTTCTGAAATCCTCCAGAATAGCAGAATGTACATTCAAGTTCTTTTCCTGAAGCTGCTTACTAGTGAGGTTAATCTCAAATAGGATATTATATCACAAAATGAGTGAAGTCACAAATTTGAACTTGGAAAGGCCATTTGCAAGAGCTTTTGCATCTGAACGTGTCGTATTGCCAGATGATCCAGTAAAGGTAGTATCATCAGAAATTTCAATTAGGGCATCATAAATGTTTCCAAGTTCATAGCAAAGAGGCTTCAAAACATCAGTGCGACTCTCCCATCCTGTCTAAGTGGTTTCACAATTAGAGAATTCACGTGGCGAATCAGAATCTTCCAACAGTGTGTTGAGCCTGAGAAAAAACACATTAACACGTTGCACCAGGTCAAAGAAACTGCTTGCCTCCAAACAGCATCTAGCAGCATTATTGACAACCAAATTCAGAGAATGTGCACCACAAGGAACGAAAAAGGCCCTAGGATTGATTTCCATCATTCTCCTTTGCACACCATTGTCTTTACTCTTCATATTACTCCCATTATCATAGCCACGTAAGTTTTCAACAGATGACAACACTGTTTCAAACTCTTGTAGAATAGCTTCAGTCATAAATGCTCCAGTTGTCTTCTTCAGTGGTATGAAACTCCAAAAATGTTCCTTTATAAGCACTTCAACATTATGTTCATTGCAGACTTTTCCGTAGCCACAAAATGAATGATCATCGTCATTTGTTCAACATGACTCACTTCGGGTGTACAGTCCAGTATTATTTAAATGTATTTTGCAGAATAGGCAGCTTCTACAATTTTCTTTTTAATGCCATTTGCTAGGATTTGAATCAGTTCATTCTGCATATTTTTTCCTAAGTAATGAACCTGTGTTTCATGATCAGTTATTTTATGTAGATGCTCCTTCATGACTGGATCAAACAAAGCTAGGTTTTCAACACATTTTAAAAAGTTTCCATTACCTGGAATGTATAATTTTTCATTTCTACTGTAACCTCAGAATGCTAAATTTTGCCCACCAAGAACTCTCATAAAGCAATCAGACACTCTAATATTTGTTGCCAATATTCTTCTTTTTCCTTGATCCACGTAAATTTTCTTCATCTATAGTTTTTCCTTTTTTCAATCGTAATTCAAGTTCTTTCCAATTTTGAAAACATTCCAAATGTTCTGTACTTCTTTCATGTGAAGAGAGAATTGAAGATATGTTTTTCCAGTCCTTCGAACCATTTTCAGTAAGTGATGTACCAATTGTTTGATTTCTAAACAACTTGCAGCAAACGCAAATCACAAAGTCCTTTGACACTGAATATTGTAACCAGTTTCAATGAATTCCTTCCCCATTAATGAGTTCCCTCTTGTAATGCTGAGCAGAGAATTTTCTTTTATTTCCATGCTTAGGGAAGGGAAATTCATGAGCTTGTTCGGGTCCATGTTCCACGAGAATTTGCCACACATTGTCGTCACATCTGGGCCATGAAGCTGGGTCTTCATACTGTAACTTGTTTGTAACTTCCTCATCCTTTCTTCCTTCTACTTCATTTATTTCAATTTCTGCATGTGTCTCTGAAGGTAAATACATTTTCTCCACTTCCATATCAGTCTGATGTTGTGAGCTGTCTTCATCTAGAAGTAAGTTCCAATCATCTTGAGTTTCCAAGCTGCTTTTTTGTGGATGTGAACTACCCTCATATCGAAGTAATATACCTTCATATTGATATTCCATACTGCTTCCATGCGGATGTAAGCTAACCTCCTTTCCAAGTAAAATTCCTTCATCTGGATGCTGTGAACTGTTTCCATCTTTATTTGGCTTAAAGAGAAGATATTTCAGGAAGGATCCCTGCTGTTTGGCTTGGTCCTTTTCCCTCTCAGCCTTTCGTTTATGATACTCAGCTCCTGAGGGTTTTCTTTTTCCTCTTTCTGCCATGGGGCATTTGAATATTATGTACTGTGCTCCCGACTGAAAGCATTATAGCATTAAGGATGGCACATACCCACCACATGGTTGACGATTTAAACCACATTGCAGCCATCTCAACACATCTTTTCACTGGTTCAATGGTTAGTAACATAAACTTACTTATCTATTAAAACAGTTAGTTACAGAGTTTACACAGAAACAAAATGACTTTTTTCAACATTATAACCCGACACCGATTGTTTGGAAAGTAATCCCCTTCCTCAGGGTTACCCGCTTGGAGTGTGACGTTATCACTTTCGTAGTCTATTAAGCGTTAACGCTGTTACTTTTCTTTTATGGACCTTATTTATTATATGTGAACCAGTTATAACAAAGAAAAGTTCATAATTATACAGCCCGATAATAACTCTAAGGTTTAATAACACTTAAAGATACTCACATTTTGGATTTATAATGCTTAAAGACATTATTCTTTATTCTTTGGCACCAAGAAACACAATTTTCCACAGTATTCACTCAATTCTTAACCATCTACCAGCGACGTGTGTTAAAATGACTGTTTGACATGTATCAACTCGCAATATCTCTGCTCTACATGAATTGTAGAGCAATTGTAGAGGAGTGAAGTTTTGGAATAGCCTTCCAAGGGAAGCAGTGGGGGCAAAAGATCTATCTGGCTTTAAGATTCTACTCGATAAGTTTATGGAGGAGATGGTATGATGGGATAATGGGATTTTGGTAAGTAATTGATCTTTAAATATTCAGGGTAAATAGGCCAAATCCCCTGAGATGGGATATTAGATGGATGGGATCTGAGTTACTATAGAAAATTCTTTCCTGTGTATCTGGCTGGTGAATCTTGCCCATATGCTCAGGGTTTAGCTGATTGCCATATTTGGGGTCGGGAAGGAATTTTCCTCCAGGGCAGATTGGAGAGGCCCTGGAGGTTTTTCACCTTCCTCTGTAGCATGGGGCATGGTTGACTTGAGGGAGGCTTCTCTGCTCCTTGAAGTCTTTGAACCATGATTTAAGGACTTCAATAGCTCAGACATGGGTGAGGTTTTTCATAGGAGTGGGTGGGTGAGATTCTGTGGCCTGCGCTGTGCAGGAGGTCGGACTAGATGATCAGAATGGTCCCTTCTGACCTTACTATCTATGAATCTATGAATTTCCGGCTATGTGACCTTGATGTATACTCGAGTTAGGTGTTGCTAGCATTGCAGGTCTTGCCACTGGCGGATGTGTTTCACTGTGGCTGAGTTATTGCTTATCAAAATTGTGGAGTGAGTCATCTTGACCCTATGTTGCAAATTGAAAAAAAAATTTGCCATAATATTATTTATTTTTGCAGTAAATAAAAGATTTGACATTAATAAATTCTCGGAAATGTAGATAAATGAATTATAATTCATATTCTCTCCGTACACACATGGGAATTGAAATAATGACATCTTAGTTATTTTATTTGTGTTTTTTTCCATCTTTTTCATTTTTTTTCCTTTTATTTTTTTTTAAATTTGATTTTTTTCCTCGAATTTGGTGTCCCATTTAACTTGGCCCCTAGGCGACCGCCTCGTTCGCCTATATGGACGGGCCGCTCCTGACTGACACCTAAGTGACTTCCCGAGGCTGCGCACAGAGCTGTGGCAGAGCAGGGGAGAAATGGTTACTTACTGGAACTGAGGTTCTTTGAGATGTGCTGCCGGGTGTATGCTATGCAAGTGTGCGTGCGCCCAGTCCCTGGAGCTGGAGAATTGTGCCAAGCAGTACCTGTAGCGGCAGCACTCGACCTTGTGCTCATGGCTCCTCCTCTGGCTCTATGACGTGACCCTGCCCTGGTCGCACCGAACGCCCAGGGAGCAGACTCCAGTACAAGGGGATGGAGGGTGATTGTGGCATAGAGGTTGTCAGGACAAATTTTTTGATGGCCTCAGAATAAGGCCACCAACTCTTGCTGGTGGCTGCTCTCAAACTTTTCCCTAAAATACTTAATTAGCTTTAGGAAAACCAAATAAATATGCATATAGACACACCCAAATCACTGTAATTTATTTATTGCTAGCTAGCAAGTCTGTTGTGAAATGTGCCATTAACAAATATACAAGTATAGTATCACTTTTCACAGCAGATTTATTCAGCCCTGGCAAGCTGGAGACAAATTAAGCCCTGGATGGAGAATTGGGGAAGGCAGCAGGGGAGGCAGCGAGGGGCTGGAGCCTGAAGCCCCATGGCTGGAGCCTGAAGCCCCATGGCTGGAGCCTGAAGCCCTGCAGCCAGAGGATGGGGCCCAGGGAAGGAGCCAGAAGCCATGTGGCCAGAGCATGGGGCTGATGTGCAAAGCCTGAACCCCACCACCCGTGGGAAGGTGGGGAACTCACCCGCTGCCTGCTCCTCCAGAGTCCTGCCTGAGGTGTCTCCAGAGGGGGCAGGGCCCAACCCCTGCTGGCGGCCACAGCAACAACACCAAGGCAGTTCATCTAGGAACACCAAGGAGGGGGAGGGGCCACTACTTTGTCCCCTCTCCCCCCATCACAGCCCAGGAGGCTGTGGCCATAAGAAAAGCCCCTGGTGGCCGCATATGAGAAACGCTGCCACTTAAAGCTAAAAGAAAAGGAGGACTTGTGGCACCTTAGAGACTAACAAATTTATTAGAGCATAAGCTTTCGTGAGCTACAGCTCACTTCATCGGATGCTAAGTAACTGTTTCTTCTTCAAGAAGAAGAATATACACCCATGTATTCCACTGAGGTGACTCACAAGCAGTACCCCCACAGGACGTGGGGCTCAGAATCTACCTAAACAAGAATTGCAGCTCCACTCTACCAAAACTTGCATCTGTCCTGGAAGATGAGATACAAACATTTACGAGCCATCACTGCATCTATGACCATAAAGCAGCCCTGCAAATGTCCAGTATTGAGACGTTATTGAGGAATGCTATTGATGTTGCTACACTCTCATAGAATGAGCTCACACTGCTGAGGTGTAGCCAGAGCTATTTCAAAGCTCCCCCTCCTGTCCCTGACACCCCAACTCTCCCCATCTCTGCATGCAGAGGACCCGCCCCACTTCCCTCCTATCATAGAATCAAAGGGACCGCAAGGAACATCTAGTCTAACCCCCTGCCAAGGTGCAGGATTTGCTGTGTCTAAACCATCCTAGACAGATGGCTCCAGCCTCCTTTTGAAAACCACAAGTGAAGAAGCTTCCACAATCTCCCTAGGCAGTCTGTTGTATTGGCCTATGTTCTAAATTGGGAGGCTTTTCCTGAGATTTAATCTAAATCTGCTGTGCTGCAGTCTGAACCTATTGCCTCTTGTCCTGCCATCGGTGGCAAGAGAGAACAACTTTTCTCCATCTTTTTTAGGGCAGTCTTTCAAGACTGCTATCATATCCCCCCTTAATCTCCTTGTGATGCATGGCTAGAAAGGGTTAAACATCCTTGTCATGGACTCACAGGTCGTGCCCACTCTTGGCCCCATGCAGTCCCTGGGAGGAACCCCCTTCAGTGAGACAGCCCTTCTCGGGGGTCCACTCTTTCTCTTGGGGGTTAAGCCCCTCCACCTACTGGAACCACACATCTCTGACCTCCTGGAACCACACCCCTCAGGGAGTCCATTCACTGTGGACCCCCAGGCCTCCATTCCCAGAAGGAATAATGCATCCCCGTTCTCTAGACCGGAGTGACTCTCAGCCAGCGTAAAACAGGAGGGCGTCTGAACACAGCATAGGAAACTCTCAGGCCCTCAGGTTTGGCCTCCCTCAGCAAAGCACAGCACATCTAAGTCTCCCCTGCATCCAGCTCTCTCTCTCTCCAGCCTAGAGCACCCCCACTTCCCAGCTGGGCATCCAACACCACCAGCCCCAAGCCAACCTCTGTCCACATCCTCTCTCCAGGCAAACAGGGCCGCCCGGGTCTCCTCTCCTCTGTCTCCTGCCCACCCCTGGCTTGAACCAGCTGGCAAGGCCACTGGGGTCCTCTCTTCATAGCCCACCGTCCTCCCACAGGCCAGAACTGGCTGTGACTCCTGAGCTGGGCCTCCCGGTGACCAAGTCCCCAGTCGCTGGGGCATCCACCCTCCAGGCCATTGGTTGGGGTCCCAAGCTCCGTCGCCAGTCTCTGCAACAACAATCTCACTCTCCCATTATCTCGCCAAACCAGCAACACCCACAGAAACTGAGTCAAACCATTGGAAAAACAAGGAAAAACCAAGAAAAATTCGCACTTCCGTCACAATCCAGCAGAATAAATAACCCTCAAAAGGCATGTGGAGAGATGTTTGTGTTTTTGTGTATTTACATATGTATGAGTAGGGTCGACAATGTAACCAACAGTCCCTGTCTCTGCTGTATTCTGATATCTTTTAAATGAATTGTAAACATGGGATATCTCGGTATTCATCTATCTTTGAAATGTACTGTGAATGGTGGAGGAAAAAGCAAATGACCTTATGTTAATTCATATAGCTAAGTACCGGTAGTGGATCTCCTTCAAAGTCATCCTAAGTACCTTTTGTTCCCCGAGGAAATCCCAACTTGTCAAAGGGGACATGAAATTGTATAAAAGGTCGGTGGGTCCTGATTCTGTCATCTCAAATCTACTTAGGCTTCATCAGGGGAAATTTGAGTCACAAGACTGAGATCCCAGTTATGCAGGTATGCCCTGAATATGAGATTTGGACATTGGACTATAACCTATGACAGTGTTTTTCCTTGCCAGTGGCGGCTCCCATTGGCCCTACGTGCGGCTCCCTAAATTCCATCTAAGCTGTGCGGCTGCGCAGCCGACTATAAATAGCCGTGCAGCAGCTCTAAAGGGCCACACAGCAGGGACCTGGAGAGGAGAGAGGTAGGGAGTGGGTGGGAACTGGGGAGGGGAGCAAGTTGGGCCTTATAGGGCTGCTGTGGGCCTCTCTCCTGACCCCGGAGCTCCTGTGCTGCCTGCCGGCAGGGAGAGAACTGGAGGAGTCCTCTGGCCTCAGCCTTGGGGCAGCCTCCTTGCACCCCAACTCCTCACCCCTGGCTCCACCCCAGAGCCCGCACCCCCCCAGCCCAACCTTCGGCCCCAGCCCTGAGCCCCCTCCTGCCCCCCAAACCTCTCATCCCTAGCTCCACCCTAGAGCCCTCACCCCCAGCCAGAGCCCTCACCCCACCCTCTGCCACCTTCCACACTCCAAACCCCTCGGCCCCACCCCATGCAGCTCTCACATTGAAGGGTTTTTTACCAAAGTGGCCCCTACTTCAAAAATAACGAAAAGCACGGTCCAATGAACTATTTCTGAAAGAACTTTTTGCAACTACAAAGCTCACTATCTCTGGTATGAATTTGAACCTCAATGAATTGATCTCATGTCTGTATGTATAATGATCTTTTAACCTTACTCTCTCTTTTGTTTTTTAATAAATTTTAGTTTAGTTAATAAGAATTGGCTGTAGCGTGTATTTGGGTAAAACCTGAAACATTCATTAACATGGGAGGTAATGTGTCCGATCCTTTGGGATTGGTAGAACCTTTTTTTTTTATATGATGACATAATATTTACAGAAATTTTCATATTTGACGTGGATATCTGGATGGAGGCCTGAGGCTAGATCACTTTAAGGGAACTGTGTTGTTTGAACTTCTAAGTAACCAGTAAGGTAATAAAGAAGCTGTTTTATGCTGGTTTGGTGAATCTAAGTATTGGAATATCCACCAGCTTTTTGGGGACTGTCTGCCCCATTTTTTGCAGTTCACCCAAATTGAGTGACCACAGCTGGCTCCCCACTAGGACCCTGGTCACAGTGGCATAGGCCTGCTTGGATACACATTACCACAGGTTAATTGGATCTTTGGATCAGAACCACACACTTGTCAAAATTTAATTTTGATATTGGAAATTTTAAGGGTTAAAAATCAGTTACAGTGAGTGACTCATGATCGAGAGATCCTGACAGAAAAAGCCTGGAAGAATTGTGCTCATAGAGGGGGTTGTCTTTTAAGAAAAAGGCCCCAGAACAGGAACTGAAAAATCTGTTAATTGCCAGTGATAAGAAAGAAGACCCAGAGAAAATGCTTGCAGTAAGAAACCAGCAGCAGTGTGAATATGAACAAAGAATGGCATATCTTTGATTGCAAGAAAGGCAAAAGATAGCTAATATGGAAAGAGAACGCTTGTGTTTTGAACAGGAACAAAAATGGCATAGATTAGATTGCAGGAACTAGAAGCTAAGGCAAAAGTGGACAGACTTAAGCTCCAACTCAAAAGAATAAAGAAACAACAGGAACTGTATCATCCTGAAAAGCCAGCTCCTCTCAACAACAAAGATGGGGATAGAATCTATCCAGTTTGTAACAATGTTGGTATGTTGTTTGACTCTAAGCCAGGGGTGGCCAACCTGTGGCTGCAGAGCCACATGTGGCTCTTCAGAAGTTAATATGTGGCTCCTTGTATAGGCACCAACTCCAGGGCTGGAGCTACAGGTGCCAACTTTCCAATGTGCCAGGGGTTACTTGCTGCTCAACCCCTGCACCCACTCTGCTCAGTACCCTCGCTCCCACTCTCCCCCCTGAGCCTCCTGCAGACCACAAAACAGCTGATTGGGAAGTGCAGAGAGGGAGGAGGTGGTGCTGATCGCGTGGCTGCCAGTGGGTGGGAGAGTTGATGGGGAGCTGCTGACATATTACTGTGGCTCTTTGGCAATGCACATTGATAAATTCTGGCTCCTTCTCAAGCTCAGGTTGGCTACCCCTGCTCTAAGCAGTTGTCTGTGGGTAACCAAATTTACCCCAACACTGCCACCTTTTATATAAATGCTTTTACTATGAGCTCAGGTGAAGGTAATCCCATAATTTGTGCAGAGAATGTAAAAATCAATGGTAAAAGCTGTTTAGGGCAAATTACAGCTTCTAACATCACTCTTGTTAAAGTAGATCTTGTCAAAGAGGAAGATTATTTACCAAATGTTTGTATATTCTAAACCTCTATGAATTTACTGTAAGTGTGCCTTTAGACAGAATCCATCATGAATGGAATAGTGTTAAACATGAAGTTATAGCTGGTGTAAGAAAGTTATTGCCTAAGGATTTTTTGATTGGGAGTGATATTAAAACTTTGTTCAGTCAAGTTGATGACATAAACCAGTCACAGGAAAGAAATAGTCCTGAACCTGTGTCAACTAGGGGCAAGGATTTGCCTACGGAGGGTTTCTACAAATGTTTGTCCGAGGAAGATGGCTGTTTGTCTATGCAAAGAAACAGTGCATATGTGGAAAAAATTCCTAAGTGTCTGTCTGGTATCTCAGAAGTGAATCTGGCATTAGATAAGGCTCAGGAAGATGTTTCTCTAGAGCAAATTGAAATTGGTGATCAGGTTAAAGCCCTAACTGAGGAAGGAAGGGGTATGTTCTTGGTGCATGATGGATTGTTGGCAAGTAAAGTTTGTGAAGGTAAGCCTGAAAAAGGTAGAAATGATTTGTTTAAAGCATCTCAGTTTAATGAGACTCTATCTGTAAGAAACAGCAGTTTATCTGTTAAGGGAGGTGAAGGAAAAGGAAGTTTAGATGAGCATACGCAGCCTTTGTTTAATCAGCGGTTTAGGAAGGCAAGGTTAGTGGAACATGAGTATCCCTACACCTTATCTGTTACCAGTGTGGAGAACTGTGACAGTGAAGGAAATGTTCCTGTGTCTGTTAGGGGTAATGACTTGCCCATGAAGGGAGCTACCCCAATCTCCAAGCAGTTGTTTGTGAATAGCCATGTGTGCTGGGACAAAGGAAAGGATATCCCAAGCTGTTTGTCTGTTAAAGGGGAATGTTTCTCCAGCTCTTTTCTGTCTGTACAGCAAACAGAAGAAGCCTGTCAGCCTACGATGGTTGAAAATTTTATCAGTTGACCCAAAGTTGGTTCTGAATAAAACTAAAGCACAGGAAGGAAGTGGTCCTATTTGTGTCTGCTAGGAACAATGATATTGTAACTAGGTTGCAACCAGTTAATGTCATAAATAGCAACCAGAGACCAAGCAACCTTGCCTGTTGCTAGTGTGTTGCTGGGTAAAGATATGACAACCTTGTCTGATCAGGGTGATATCATAGCCAGGGCACAAGGAAAGCATGAAGGTGATTTGACTATGTTACCCACTGATAGTGTGGAAACTTGCAACAAGGAAGAGAATACTTCTAATCTTGTGATTATGAAGTCTCACAGTTTTACCTGAAAGGGAATTGTGTGAAAATCCTCCTGCTGGGCCAGAGGTGATTCTGGATGTATGCGAAACTCAGGAGTTTGGTGATTTGACTGTTGTGCCAAAGTCGGTTCTGGACATAAATAAAGCTCAGAAAGAATCTGTTGCAGTGCATGATATTGTAAAAGAAAAGGAATTTCTTGGTGAAGTCTTTGAAGTCTGTGAAAAGGAATTGTTTCCATTGACTCTTAATGGGCCATTGTTGATAGTAAACCATCTCTCTTCTGAGGTGTCTAGTGGGAAAAGTCTTTTAAATGTGTATGAATCCACTGGCCTTACTTCAGAAAGACCCAGTGTGGATAGCTTTGAAAAGATTTTAGATGAAATAAAAATTATTAGGGAGTTTAAACAGCACTACAAGCTTAAACAGCTTGTTGAGGAGACAATGTTGTTGGAACATGAATGTCTCCACGTTGATTCTTTCAGTAAGCAGTCTGTGACTCAGGTACTGAAGAAAGATCGGGTTACTGGTTTTTCAGAGCAGAACAGCCTTATAACTGAACCCACAAGGATGCAGGGGAGAGCAGGCAAGCTCTCATCTCTAGATATTTTGGATATGACTTGCAGTCTCTTAGTGGACTTGACATCTGATTCCATGTGGAAGAAGAGGTTGGTAATGGAAGGACAAAAGAACCTTGAGTCTAACATGCTAATGAAAATAGATGGAATCTCTTTAAGACAGAGTTCAGCCTTGGAATTGGTAAAGCCTGAGGATCTGAAAACTAGTAAAGAAGCTAGTTTCTGTGTTGCTACAAATTACCTGACTGACTGGGGGGCGGGGGGGGAAACAGACTTGCCTGTTGCTGTTAGCAAAAAGGACACACCCAACCAGTCAATGGATTCTGTTAAGCAAAAGAGCTCAGATTTTGACCCTCCAGAACAGGAAGGGAAACAGTTTATTATGCTAATGAAAGCCACAGGTGATACCTAAAATATCAAAACA
Source organism: Dermochelys coriacea (assembly GCF_009764565.3). NCBI lineage: Eukaryota > Metazoa > Chordata > Testudines > Dermochelyidae > Dermochelys > Dermochelys coriacea. Next base: position 13,335,855 of record NC_050087.2, read on the forward strand.
CTAAAGAAGTGGTTAAACTAAAAACCTATGTTAAGGAAGACCCTAAGGTCAAGAAAAAGCTACAAAGATTCAAAAGGGATGTTGAACAAGCTGACCTAAAGAATGATATGTCTAAACCAAAGGCTTGGCATGACAAAAATTATTGTAAATGTACACTTGTGATAAATCTGATGTTGTTGCTAATGATTGTAACTGACTTGTTACTGATACCAAAAACTGTAAAAATGTACAATGTGCAGGGTTTTTTGAAAAAACCTTTGAATACGTTGGGAGTGATACATAGGAACTCATTATGTAGTAAAAGTCTTCATGGTTATACTGTTTCATTAGATGACAACAATTTTATGTTAAAAGGCCTGGTAATACTGATATTTCACAGTTAGTGCCTGTATCTAATCTTGAAACTGTACACAGCAGAAAAACCACTACAAGCTTGAAAAAAGCTGTGCACAAAGGGAAACTGAGGTACAACACCTCATAGCCTTCATGGCTGAATGCCAGAGTAAGTGCTCTCTGAAGAACATTAATGGCTATGTTAAGTCAGCACATAGACCAAACCCTTGAGTCACTGAAGTATTTCACAGAGTATGGACTGTTTCCGGCTAGGGCCAAAGCATGCATCAATAATTTGGCCTTACAAAGAATTCAATGTAAACACAGCTCATATCAATAGTTGAAGGTCCTTAAGGTGTATCCAGGAGCTCTAATTTCGCCCTTCCACACCAATCTCACGTTGGGGTGTGATGCATGGCTAGAAAGGGTTAAACATCCTGCAGAATAAATAACCCTCAAAAGGCATGTGGAGAGATGTTTGTGTTTTTGTGTATTTACATATGTATGAGTAGGGTCAACAATGTAACCAACAGTCCCTGTCTCTGATGTATTCTGATATCTTTTAAATGAATTGTAAGCATGGGATATCTCGGTATTCATCTATCTTTGAAATGTACCGTGAATGGTTGTGGAAAAAGCAAATGGCCTTATGTTAATTCATATAGCTAAGTACCGGTAGCGGATCTCCTTCAAAGTCATTCTAATTACCTTTTGTTCCCGAGGAAATCCCAACTTGTCAAAGAGGACATGAAATTGTATGAAAGATCCTTGGCTCCTGATTTTGTCATCTCAGATCTGCTTAAACTTCATCAGGGGAAGTTTGAGTCACAAGACTGAGGTCCCAGTTATGCTGGTATGCCCTGAATATGATATATGGACATTGGACTATAACCTATGAACTATTTCTGAAAGAACTCTTTGGAACTACAAAGCTCACCATCTCTGCTATGAACCTGAATCTCAACGAACTGAACTCATGTCTGTATGAATATTGATCTTTAAACCATACTCTCTTTTGTTTTTTAATAAATTTAATTTAATTAATAAAAATCGGCTGTAGTGTGTATATTTGGGTAAGATCTGAAACATTCATTAACATGGGAAGCAATGTGTCCGATCCTTTGGGATTGGTAGACCCTTTTCTTTTATATGATGAAATAAGATTTACAGAAATTTTCATATTTGACGTGGGTACCTGGATGGAGGCCTGAGGCTGGATCACTTTAGGGGAACTGTATTGTTTGGACTTCTGAGTAACCAGTAAGGTAATAAATTGTTTTGTGCTGGTTTGGTGACTAAGTATTGGAACATCCACAAGCTTTTTGGGGATTGTCTGCCCCATTCTTTGCAGTTCACTGTAATTGAGTAACCACAGCTGGCTCCCCACTAGGACCCCCGTCTCACTCTCTTTTCCAAACGACATATACCCAGTTCTTTCAGCCTTTGCTCATATGACTGACATTCCAGCCGTTTGAATGTCTTTGTCGCTCGCCTCTGGATCCTTTCCAATTTCTCTACATCCTTTCTATACATTGGTGACCAAAATTGGACACAATACTCCAGCTGAGGCTAACCAGCACTGAATAGAGCAGTATTCTCATCTCCCGTGACTTGCATGTTATACCTCCGCTAATGAAACCTAAAATTGCATCTCCTTTTCTTGCATCAGCATCAGATTGCTGACTCACGTTGAGGTTGTGATCTACCCCTACTCCCTGATCCTTTTCAGCAGTGCTACTGCCAAGCCATTTATCTCCCATTCTGTATTTGTGCATTGGGTTTTTCTTCCTTAAGTGTAGCATCTTACATTTCATAGAATCATAGAATCATAGAATATCAGGGTTGGAAGGGACCCCAGAAGGTCATCTAGTCCAACCCCCTGCTCAAAGCAGGACCAAGTCCCAGTTAAATCATCCTAGCCAGGGCTTTGTCAAGCCTGACCTTAAAAGCCTCTAAGGAAGGAGATTCTACCACCTCCCTAGGTAACGCATTCCAGTGTTTCACCACCCTCTTAGTGAAAAAGTTTTTCCTAATATCCAATCTAAACCTCCCCCATTGCAACTTGAGACCATTACTCCTCGTTCTGTCATCTGCTACCATTGAGAACAGTCTAGAGCCATCCTCTTTGAAACCCCCTTTCAGGTAGTTGAAAGCAGCTATCAAATCCCCCCTCATTCTTCTCTTCTGCAGACTAAACAATCCCAGCTCCCTCAGCCTCTCCTCATAAGTCATGTGCTCTAGACCCCTAATCATTTTTGTTGCCCTTCGCTGTACTCTTTCCAATTTATCCACATCCTTCTTGTAGTGTGGGGCCCAAAACTGGACACAGTACTCCAGATGAGGCCTCACCAGTGTCGAATAGAGGGGAACGATCACGTCCCTCGATCTGCTCGCTATGCCCCTACTTATACATCCCAAAATGCCATTGGCCTTCTTGGCAACAAGGGCACACTGCTGACTCATATCCAGCTTCTCGTCCACTGTCACCCCTAGGTCCTTTTCCGCAGAACTGCTGCCGAGCCATTCGGTCCCTAGTCTGTAGCGGTGCATTGGATTCTTCCATCCTAAGTGCAGGACCCTGCACTTATCCTTATTGAACCTCATTAGATTTCTTTTGGCCCAATCTTCCAATTTGTCTAGGTCCTTCTGTATCCTATCCCTCCCCTCCAGCGTATTTACCACTCCTCCCAGTTTAGTATCATCCGCAAATTTGCTGAGAGTGCAATCCACACCATCCTCCAGATCATTTATGAAGATATTGAACAAAACGGGCCCCAGGACCGACCCCTGGGGCACTCCACTTGACACCGGCTGCCAACTAGACATGGAGCCATTGATCACTACCCGTTGAGCCCGACAATCTAGCCAGCTTTCTACCCACCTTATAGTGCATTCATCCAGCCCATACTTCCTTAACTTGCTGACAAGAATGCTGTGGGAGACCGTGTCAAAAGCTTTGCTAAAGTCAAGAAACAATACATCCACTGCTTTCCCTTCATCCACAGAACCAGTAATCTCATCATAAAAGGCGATTAGATTAGTCAGGCATGACCTTCCCTTGGTGAATCCATGCTGACTGTTCCTGATCACTTTCCTCTCCTCTAAGTGCTTCAGGATTGATTCTTTGAGGACCTGCTCCATGATTTTTCCAGGGACTGAGGTGAGGCTGACCGGCCTGTAGTTCCCAGGATCCTCCTTCTTCCCTTTTTTAAAGATGGGCACTACATTAGCCTTTTTCCAGTCATCCGGGACTTCCCCCGTTCGCCACGAGTTTTCAAAGATAATGGCCAAGGGCTCTGCAATCACAGCCGCCAATTCCCTCAGCACTCTCGGATGCAATTCGTCCGGCCCCATGGACTTGTGCACGTCCTGCTTTTCTAAATAGTCCCTAACCACCTCTATCTCTACAGAGGGCTGGCCATCTCTTCCCCATTTTGTGTTGCCCAGCACAGCAGTCTGGGAGCTGACCTTGTTAGTGAAAACAGAGGCAAAAAAAGCATTGAGTACATTAGCTTTTTCCACATCCTCTGTCACTAGCTTGCCTCCCTCATTCAGTAAGGGGCCCACACTTTCCTTGGCTTTCTTCTTGTTGCCAACATACCTGAAGAAACCCTTCTTGTTACTCTTGACATCTCTTGCTAGCTGCAGCTCCAGGTGCGATTTGGCCCTCCTGATATCTTTCCTACATGCCCGAGCAATATTTTTATACTCTTCCCTGGTCATATGTCCAACCTTCCACTTCTTGTAAGCTTCTTTTTTATGTTTAAGATCCGCTAAGATTTCACCATTAAGCCAAGCTGGTCGCCTGCCATATTTACTATTCTTTCGACTCATCGGGATGGTTTGTCCCTGTAACCTCAACAGGGATTCCTTGAAATACAGCCAGCTCTCCTGGACTCCCTTCCCTTTCATGTTAGTCCCCCAGGGGATCCTGGCCATCTGTTCCCTGAGGGAGTCAAAGTCTGCTTTCCTGAAGTCCAGGGTCCGTATCCTGCTGCTTACCTTTCTTCCCTGCGTCAGGATCCTGAACTCAACCAACTCATGGTCACTGCCTCCCAGATTCCCATTTGTCTTCGATAAATTTCATTTTGTTGTCTATAGCCCTCTTCTCCAATTTATCAAGATCCCTCTGAATTTTGGCTCTAACCTTCTAAGTATTGGCACACCTCCCCCACATCCTTACATCATCTGCAGATTTGATCAGTATGTCCTCTATTCCTACATCCAGGTCATTAATAAAGATGTTAAACAACACTGGACCCACAATAGACCCCCAGTGGAACCCCACTTGAGACCTCCAATCTGACATCATTCCATTAATAGCGTCTCTTTGTTTGCAGTTGTTTAACCAGTTCTGTATCCCATATTTCTCCAGTTTATCAGAATTAAGTGAGACTGTGTCAAAAGCCTTGCTAAAGTCTACATATATTATGTCCACTGCATTCCACCTATCCACCAAACCAGTTACCCTTTCAAAGAAGAAAATCAAGCTGGTTTGGTATAATTTGTTCTTGGTAAATCCATGCTGGCTGCTAGTGATTACCCCTTCATCCTCCAGATATTCACAAAACTGATTTCAGATGTTTTCACAGAATATTGGGGCTGGAAGGGACCTCAGGAGGTCATCTAGTCCAAACCCCTGCTCAAAGCAGGGCCAATCCCCAACTAAATAATCTCAGGCTGGGCTTTGTCAAGCCTGACCTTAAAAACCTCTAAGGAAGGAGATTCCATTACCTCCCCAGGTAACCCATTCCAGTGCTTCACCATCCTCCTAATGAAAAAGTTTTTCCTAATATCCAACCTAAACCTCCCCCACTGCAACTGGAAACCATTGCTCCTTGTTCTGTCATCTGCTACCACTGAGAACAGTCTAGATCCATCCACTTGTTTTATATATTGCCCTAGTAGCTTCCCAGGTATTGAGGTCAGGCTGACTGGTCTAAAGTTCCCCGGCTCTCCCTTTCCCCCCCTTTTTAAAGATGGGCACTCCATTAACCCTTCTCCAGTCTTTGGGAACCTCTCCTATCCTCCATGAGTTTCCAAATATTATTGGCAGTAGCTCCGAGATTTCTTCAGCTAATTCCTTCAGTACCCTCGGCTGAATAGCATCTGTTCCCGCTGATTTGAATTCATTCAAATTAGTCAGAAGATCTCTGTGTTCTTTACTTATCCTGATCCGCATCCCTTCCTCTTTATCATCTATGGTAACTTTGCTAGTCATCAGGTCACATGCTATTTTTTATGAGAAGACTGAAGCAAAATAGGCAACGATCAGCTCTGCCTACATATCATCTTGTTACCAGCTCATCTTCTCCAGTGAGCAACAGACTCACAAGAGCCTTTATCTTTCTTTTTTGCCTGACACATTTGTAGAACCCCATCTTGTTGTCTCTACCATTCCTTGCCAGCTGTAACTCATTTTTTGTCTTGGCTTTCCTGATTTTGTCCCTACACCTTGCGCTATTCCCATGGATACCTCCCTTGGTGACATGCCCCTCCTTCCATTTCCTATATGTATCCATTTTGGGTTTTAGATTGCTAAAACGACCCCTGTGCAGCCACACTGGCCTCCTGTGGCTCTTCTTCTCTTTCCTCTGTGTCAGAATAGCTTGATGCTAAGCCTCTATTTTACATCTTATAGGAACTGCCTGCCCCCTTCAACTCCTTTTCTTAATTGGTCTCTCCATAGGACCTTGCCTACTATTTCTCTGGATTGGCTGAAAGCTGCATTTCAGAAGTCATGTCCTTGTTTTGCTGTTCTCATGTCTCCTTTCCTTAGGATCTTGAATTCTATCAGATCATGATCACTTCCTCTCAAGCTCCTGTCCACCTTCAAGTTCTCAACTAATTCATCCCTGGTGGTCAACACCAGATCCAAAATGGATGACCCCCTAGTTGTTGCCTCAATATTCTGAATCAGAAAGTTGTCCTCTACACATGCTAAGAACTTGCAGGATATATTACACTTTGCTGTAATAGTCTTCCAACAGATATCAGGGAAGTTAAAATACCCCATTAATACTAACTCATCGCTGAGATCCCAACTGTCCTCCACTGTCTGTATGGAGCACTCACCTCTCTCCCCCCTTCCCATCTCTGAGACCCTGACTGTCCCCAGTCCCCTCTTATCGCTGACACCCAAGACCTCCACCTGCTGTGTCTGACTCACCTGGCTCCTCATGCAGAGCAGCCACCCCTGCATTCCCACTCTGGCCTACTGCCCACGTAGGGCATGCCAAAGGGTTTTAGTGGAGTTTGTGCCCCTCTACTACTACCTTAAAGTTGCCCATCCCTAAGTAATAGATTTAGTTGAAAATACCTAGAAAATTCACTCTTTACCCACAGATTATTTGCTTTAAATTGAGGGAAGATTCTTCTCATAAAACAAAGATAGTGAACTCCCATTTTAAGTGAAAACCTGACCCAACCTTAATTTCAAAGGGGCTGTCAGGAACAAGCACAGGAAATTCAACACAAATACTGGTGAAGCTGTAAAGTACCGTCAGCCTTGGGATAGGAGGCTATGCAACTGGCCAGGACTGAGGGGGCTGTGTGTGCATAGGGAAGGCAGGGGGGTTGTGGGTCAGGATTGAGGTATATCAGCAGAACTGGGGCAGCCCAGGGCAGGGATACCAGGGAGCTGTGGATCAGGATTGAGATGCATCAACAGAGCTGTCCCTATAGGAAGCCCAGGACTGGCAGTCAGGATTGCAAGGTGCCAGTGGGGCAGGAACAGAATAGCAAGGAGATCCAAGATCATTAGAGAGGTGCATGAATTGAACCGGGGAGGATAGAGATGGGGGGAGCTTGCAGAGGAAATGCCCACGAGCTGCACCAGTTTTCCCCGGGCACCTCTCAGTGCAAGGGTCATGATGCTCAAGGGAAACTAGAAACAAGAACTGCCCAGGCTATCAGGAGCCACAGACATGGGTTAAAAAAGGCTGACAGCAGGTTCTGGCCAAGCTGATGAAAGAATAAAGGGCCTAGAAGAATATAAAAGGGGTTGGGGCAGTTTCAGGTCCCAGAAACCCAGAGAGTATCAGAGCAGGGACTATTTAGCACAGTGCTGTCTCCAGAAGGTCAGCATTTGGTGTTGCACAGGAAGCTGTAACCTCCCACTAGACCATTTTACAGCACCAAGCAAATGGCAGACAGCAGTCCACTAACAGCCTGAAGCACCGCTTCTCTTACACATTTCATCCTAACATAACTGAACTGTCTCATGAGCCGAGAAGCACCTCATCCTTTAGGAATCCTGCTGAGCTTTTTGCCACGAGGCATTTCTGCTGCCTGGAGTTCCAGGGGCTAGTGATTCAGTGTGTGCAATACTGCAGGAGTCTCTCCTATGAGATCTTGCACTACTGCCATGAGGACTTGTATAAGAAAGCAACAGTAGCTGCACTGCTCCCAGATGAGTATCCAAGGGGCATTATAGTGGGTTTCCTTCCAAAGAGGTTTCAGAGTAGCAGCCGTGTTAGTCTGTATTCGCAAAAAGAAAAGGAGTACCGGTGGCACCTTAGAGAGACTAACAAATTTATTAGAGCATAAGCTTTCGTGAGCTACAGCTCACTTCATCGGATGCATTTGGTGGAAAAAACAGAGGAGAGATTTATATACACACACACAGAGAACATGAAACAATGGGTTTATCATACACACTGTAAGGAGAGTGATCACTTAAGATAAGCCATCACCAGCAGCAGGGGGGGGAAAGGAGGAAAACCTTTCATGGTGACAAGCAAGGTAGGCTAATTCCAGCAGTTAACAAGAATATCAGAGGAACAGTGGGGGGTGGGGTGGGAGGGAGAAATACCATGGGGAAATAGTTTCACTTTGTGTAATGACTCATCCATTCCCAGTCTCTATTCAAGCCTAAGTTAATTGTATCCAGTTTGCAAATTAATTCCAATTCAGCAGTCTCTCGTTGGAGTCTGTTTTTGAAGCTTTTTTGTTGAAGTATAGCCACTCTAAGATCTGTGATCGAGTGACCAGAGAGATTGAAGTGTTCTCCAACTGGTTTTTGAATGTTATAATTCTTTACGTCTGATTTATGTCCATTCATTCTTTTACGTAGAGACTGTCCAGTTTGGCCAATGTACATGGCAGAGGGGCATTGCTGGCACATGATGGCATATATCACATTGGTAGATGCGCAGGTGAACGAGCCTCTGATAGTGTGGCTGATGTGATTAGGCCCTATGATGGTATCCCCTGAATAGATATGTGGACAGAGTTGGCAACGGGCTTTGTTGCAAGGATAGGTTCCTGGGTTAGTGGTTCTGTTGTGTGGTGTGTGGTTGCTGGTGAGTATTTGCTTCAGATTGGGGGGCTGTCTGTAAGCAAGGACTGGTCTGTCTCCCAAGATCTGTGAGAGTGATGGCTCGTCCTTCAGGATAGGTTGTAGATCCTTGATGATGCGTTGGAGAGGTTTTAGTTGGGGGCTGAAGGTGATGGCTAGTGGCGTTCTGTTTTCTTTGTTGGGCCTGTCCTGTAGTAGGTGACTTCTGGGTACTCTTCTGGCTCTATCAATCTTCCAAAGAGGGACACTTTGTGGCAGTGGATTTGTCACCCTCTCAAAGGTTCTGGTACCATGGGCTGGATTTAAACATGCAGTGAAGACCGCTGAATGGCTTGCTGTGTTTGGGATTCTGCAGACAGTCGGTTGATTGCCAGACTGTAGGGGTAGCAGTGACAGTAGTGTGGAATCCAGCATTCCATCCTCCAACGGAAGCAACAAATTGACCCAGCCTGGTTTGTTACTTTCTTAACCACTATTGTCCCTTCCCCATACAAAGCTGCAGTTATAACAAGAGATGCAAGCTCTACAACTCCCACAGTTTAAATGGAAGGCGGCTGCAGGAAACATGTCTGGGGTGAGGGATCCTTGATGCTGGGATGCCCTCCCCTTGGTATACCAGAGTCACAGCATGCTGCAACTCTGTTCTGTGGGCACGTGGGGGAGGGGCAGGTTAAGCCTGGTGTGCATACAGCATTACTGCTGTTGGGGACAGTGCTGTAACTGATGTGCTGTTTGCTGAGGTTTTAGAGACTGGGCTACGTGCTGAGGAAACAGCAGGAGCCAAACAAGCACACTCCAAAGAGGTGGTGGCCCAGCCCTGAACTAACAGACATGACAACGCAGCCTCACTGGGTGGACGGTATGAATCACACATGGGGCAGCGTACCCTCACCCATGCTAAATGCAATTTGTCTTACACCCTCCTCAGACATATCCCTCGGGGTATGTCCATACAGCATTTTGGAGCAAGCCCGCCAGCCCAGCTTGACAGACATGGCTTAGTAGGGCTTGTGCCAGCACACTAATAGTAGCTGTGTAGCAAGCACTTTGAAGTTGAAGTGCTGGTTAGAGCTCAGGCTCTGAAATCTAGGGAGGGGGTGGGTGTCAGAGCCTGAGCTCCCACTTCAAAGTGCTGGGTACACAGCTACTGTTAGAGCAGCAAGCATGTTGAGGGGGGCTGGGAGGCTTGCTGCCATGGGCTGTGCACACATACCCTCCCTGGAGAACTGGTGTTTTCATAGAAGACCATGCACAACGCAGGTCTGGATGTTAATGCTGCTGCGGCCAGGGAATGATGGGAGCTGAGTGCAGGTTAACAAATTCTCTGTTTCTGGTCCCAGGCCCAGCCACACTAGTTTCCATTTTTTCAAAAATCATTTTAAAACAGTTTTTAAAAATGATTTTTGCAAACATTCTGTTGCAACAGGGAAGAGCTTTGCTCCTAAAGGACAGGTAATCACACTGGACGCTCTGGTTTGGTGAGAAAGAGAATCATGTATTTCTGCTCTGACTATGGTGTCACATACAAATTACAGTGTGGTTAATACAACGTCAGACACACACTGGGATACATGGAAATGAACCCCGCCCCATGAATTACACTCCTGCTACATGACCCAATTCTTACCGAGCGTGCAAACAAAGCATGAATACAATGTAAAAATATATTATATATTTACAGACAATCTTTTAAAAAGCTGTGACTCGAGTACAAATTCTAGAGCAAAAGTGGTGGAGAGAAGACTGGGGCTGACTAAGGGGTTGTTTGTAGGCAAAGTTACTGTCACTCAAAACAAGCCCCCCACAACCTCCAGGATGAGCTGCTGTGGACCTTTTGGGTATAAGCCTGAGAGAGAAGTCCGTCTACACCAGGTAATTTAGTAAGCGAATAGAGACATAGTTCCATCTTTAGAGTAACATTAGGGCCAAGATGAACCTCTGAGTTTGAAGTCAGCAGCTCTTACTGTTCAGGATCCCTCCCAGGAGCAGGACAACGTGAGCTGTTAGGTGGGAGATTAAAGATACCACAGTTTAAAACACTGAAATTGTAATGCTTAATCCACAGACAGCCTCCTCCCTGCCTTGTCATAGATTTGCTCATAAGGGCAGGGACACCCATTCCACCCAGTCAGGAATCTCACGCTGCCTTCTGCCAAAATCATCTTTAGGTGGCTTTTCAGTAATTCTAAGCCTAACTATTAATCTCTATAATGGGTATTTCAGAGCTGCAACCTCTGTTCAGCACTGGAGATTCCTGCAGGTCTCTGAGGATTTCTAGTGGACCTGTCTCACCAGCATTTGCTGCCCTGGGAGGTGTTGGCTGCAGTTTGAGCCTTCACTCCTTGCTTTTCCCTAGAAGCTGCTCTGGGGTTGACATCAACTGTCAGGGTCTCTGCCCCACAAACAGAAGGAAGTTTATATTTAATGAATCTCAAAGACTGAAAATCCCTTTAACAAAAATAATTAACAAACCCAGCCATGTGCTCGAACTACTGATCTTCCAAACCAAGTACAGGACAGCATGGGGTGTGATTGGGGAGGCACTAAAACTTTCCAGAAAATTCAGCTGAGTTAGGTGTGTAAAGGTAAGAGAATGCAGCTAGAAACACACACTACATTGGACACTGCAAGCTTCTCCCCAGTGGACAACTGCACAGACATCAGCACAAAGAACCCACTCTGCTTGACACAGCTGGCCTGACAACACAAATAGGTAAGGCCCCAGCACACCTACTTCACAGCCTAGTCACTGCACCATGCAGTTTCCTCTGTGCTTTACAGTCTATAGATTGCCTAGGAGATCGCTTTGACCCTATGTTTCAGGAGACTTTTTCAGTAGTATATATACAGAAGTGACTTTACAACTGGACCTGTGACCATGCACGTGTATTGGAGCAGTCAAGTTCCATCAGCCCAATTCCCTCACACCTCTCAATCTGCCAGGCCTTCAAGTTCCTCGTGCCTCTGCCCCCACCCACTGCACAAAAGAAACAATCACACACAACTGCTATTTTAATTTATTAAAAAGGAAATGCCAACTGCCCAATGCTGATCAGACACCTACAGCAAATCATCCCAAAAAACTGAACTGTATGCATGAGCAACTGAAAGAAAAAGCAACAGCCTGCAGTTTGAAGCTTCCCAGGGTGAATATTAAACAAGGACCAAACACAAGAGTGAAAGATCATTAAACCTACTCAGAGTGTCCAAGTGATCAATGTATGAGGGAGAAGCTGACAACACTGCAAAATCCCAGTGCTAGGGTCTCCCCTTAGCAGAGCGGGAGGAGCACTCAGTGTGACTTCTCCGATAGCAGGTTCTGTGAAGTTCAGACCTACCATAGGGCACCGATTCAGTATACTGTGCTGGTGACACTTGCGATGCAGATCTGCTGAAGCTGCATATTGGGTACATTCCTATGTATTTTTCAAACTTGGAGAAGAGCCGGGTAGCTTCGTCACCTGAGCTCCTCTGCTGTGGTCCTGTAACCCATTTGCCATCAGCAATTTCATCTGGCCGTAGGTGAGTGGGGGCCCATCTTACGCTCAAGAGCATACATTTATAGAACTTTAGCAACCCAGGCAAACTGCAAGTGACTTATGTACCCTACAACAGGTTCCAGCAGGAAGAAGCCACCTCCACCGAGCGGCAGCTAGCCATCTACGGCTGGTCTGGCCTTTGTAGGACGCACACATGTGCTGAGCTCTTGCTTTTCTCCCCCTATGCTAATTGGAGCCAATCAGCAATAATGATCCATAGCGGTAGGTCAGCTTTAAGTTTACAGTGAAACAGAACAAGAATCATTACAGGAACAGAAGCACACACAATGCCCTTCAAATGCTTCACGACCATTAAGGTACAGACTGCTTTAAAACAATGAATCACACATTCACAACCCTTCTGAGACTCAAACAGCCCAGCCCCTTGCCCAGTGCACCCATTACCCAAACGTCAGATGCCACTTGCTACATCTCTCACTCTTAAGTGCTATAATAAAATGGTTTCCTTTGAGAGTAATCCTGCGTTAACAGGCAGCACAAAGTAACATGGTACAATGCTGAGCTAGCGTTGATTCTCTCCAGCACTGGATTTCCCCCCCAACTCACCCCAATCAGTGACCTCCGTTTGAGGTTACTGCATTGCTGACTTCTTGTTTCTTTTCTGCACAAGGGGATGCATGTGCTCTAAACAGCAGGGTGGACCAGCACCATGCCTTATTCTTAGCCCAACTGTTTTCAGGACGAAGCACAAGGAAATGCTGAAGAACTGGGGGCTGGTGTGGAGGTATCAATGGGTTTGTCCTCCCCAGTGCTGGGAAACAATATGGACCCACCCCACCCCCCCTGCTCAAACTGCCCTGTGAGAATAAAGACCTCCCTTCACAGGGCATGGTCCTCTGCTAAGCAACCCCGGGCACCCCCACAGCAAGCTGATTGAGTCATTGGCTAAGAGAAGGATGCCCAGTTCTTAATCAAGTGCTGCATCCACAGGCTAATCTACAACTTTCTTGTTTGAAGGTCACTGGTCTACAATAACACAGAGCAATGCAGATAGCAAATTGAGGCCTGCTGCATGTGAGTGCATGGAACTTGACTCATTGCCAGACACATGGACTCCCCAGAGAGTAACAAAAACACTAGATTGACATAATTAGCCAAATTAAGTGGTTGAATAAAAGCAATTAAGAAAAACCCTACTGCAGACAAATAAGTCATGCGGAGCTGGGCTGGCTCCTGCTCTCTGCCTCTTCGCAGCCTCCTTCCAGTGCAGGGCATCCAAAAGCCCAGTCAAACATTAGGAGCTTCCGACAGGATTAAGTCCAAGCTTCAGAAGTCACTGAGGATGCTGATGTCTGCAAACTCATTCCTGTACCGGTGTGAGTATAAGCTGAGCAGGAAGGCCCATTTCAGGGAGATGACACTCCAGACACACGACAGGTAGTAGCTGCTGGGATCAGTCAGGGCTAGGAAAGAAAAGGAGCCAGTTACATTTGAAATCCCCCTTTAGATTTCCACATAGAATTATCAAAGATTAGGGTTGGAAGAGACCTCAAGGGGTCATCAACTCCCTGCTCAAAGCAGGACAAACCCCAACACATGCACCATGAAAGATTGTCCCAGGAAGAACCTCTCTCCAAGCTCCCGTTCAACAGAAGACTTGTGCTCCTGTCTTCAGGAGGAACAGAGGTTTGCGAGCTGTGCTGTGTGCACTGGTACCACTGAACTGCACCAGTTCTGCTTAGGGTTCTGTAGTTCTAAGAGCAGTGGGTCCTGGAGACTCAACATGAATCCAGTTGCAAGCAAATGGAAAGGATACTCGTGCCATCTCCAAGGAAGCAGCATTCCATGCACAATGCTATTCTGAGCAAGGGTCACAGTGACCCTTCATCACTCTGTGAAGCCATTCCCTTCCTCCTGTTAAGAATCCTCCAGGTGTGAAGCAGCAATCACAGCAAAACACCAATCATACTGCTACCAACCCAACAGCCAGCTCAATACTATGGCTAAGTGGGTCCCGAGAGTAGAGAGCTATGGTTACACGACGGACCATGCTTCCACACAACTGTCTGTTTTCCATTTGAAAAGACCACTGTTTTCTAGGAACTTGGCTGATTTGGGGTTCTGAGGAGAAGAGAACACACACACACACACACACACACACACACACACACACCAAGAAGGATGTTTGCCTGCCAGTGACAGGAAGAGGCACTGAAGGAGCACAGGACTGCAGGAGGTGGATCAGCTGATAGCATAAGTGTTGTAAGCATTTGCAGAGCAGAACAGCATAAGAGAGGTATGCTAACTGGAGGAATAAGAGGAATGCTGTTATTTCTCTACACTCCCAGTCTTTCAGAGGAGACCCAGCCTCACTCAGAGCCCTACGACACTGTCTTGCTTGGAAGCTTATTCCATGTCACTTAAAGCACACTGGGATGATCATGCATCTAATAATTGAGTGCGAAAAACCTGCATGGTTTGAAAGATCTTACACTACTGACATAAGCTTACGTATCAATTGCCCATATTGTGCAGGGCTCATGGAGATGTAAAGGAAAGAAGCATTTTTGGTTATTCATCAGAAAACAGCTAGCGCAAAATGAGACACTAGAGATGGTAAGTGCTGTTGCCCAGGAACGCAGTGTTCCATGGCCCTCAGAGGTGGTTCAGCACAAGGCTTTCACACACACTTAGATCCTCGGCTTCTTATATTGTAGGCACAATGGTCTCTCCATCTCTGCCACAGGAAAGTGCTGTACAGTCCAGACTTAAGCATGCAAATTAAGTAGTGTTATTTCTAGAGCAGTAACATCTAGGAGCCCCAAAACCACACTGTGAGCCACAGTAACCCTCATTGCTCCCCTGCCCCAAGCCCACATCTTGCTGTGGTGGGAATTGACTAACTGGGCACAATTAACATTTTCTAACATTTCAGTAGAATATGTCACAATGAAAGGAGATCCTCAAATCTCCGCAGAAGAACTCTACTTGGATATAAATGAATGGAAGTTAAGAGGCTCTGTTCCCAATGAACCCTGCCAATCCTTGGCAGATGGGATTGTTTGGGTGGCTGTCTATCCATAAATATCACAAATGTGAACAGTTTTTTTTTTAAAGTGAGTTCCATCCAGCAAATATGGTGTTTATGAATCCCTGGGGGTGACAAAGTTAGTCCAACAACACTGACCCTTCCTCTTTGGCTTATTGTTAAATATTTTATAGCACCGTAACTTTACATGGTATGCTGGAGATTTGACAAGCACAGACGCTGATGCAAAGAGTTTAGGGACTTGTATGCTTATGTGGCAAAATTCCAATCCAAACTGATTTATGAAGACTGAATAGACCAGTGCTTAGAGGTAATTTCAATATCTTGGGCAAGTCACTAATTTGTGCCTGTTCTCCCCTCTACAATCCCATTAATTCCAGCCCTCCTGATGACCTCCCCATGATCACTCTTGGTACAATATACTTACACTGGTGCTTGGTGATGGCCAGAACAAGGAATGTGCAAAATCCCACCACGGAGAGAGCAGAGAAGAGGATCCCGATGAAGAGGAAGAACCTCAGCCCTTTTAACCAGGTCCTCCAGTAATCCTGCACATACATCACATGCGTGATTAGGGCCCAGAGCGCCAGAACACCTGCTCAATTAGACAGCAAGGGGATCAGTATAATGGATCACACAGCAACACAGAAAGGTGTCTATAAACAAATATAGAACTAATTACACCCAAAAGCTACATTAAAAGAACATTAAGGCTTCAAAGTCAAGTGCTCAAAATTTAGGAAATGCTTAGAATTAAGGTTGGCCATGCAACCCTAATTTAACCCCATTGTGTGTATGCATTATGAAACAGAGTTCAATTACAGGATCTCACAGTATTTTTTCCACAGGACCTAGCCTCATTCAAGAATAGGTACTTATTCAATAACTTTTTATCCTCCACATTCAGTGTGTGACCCCCCAGGCCTTATTTAAAAACACAGTGATTCAAACCCTGCTCTGAATACAAAGATTAGTTTCCTCCTGGGCATTTTTATGGTTCTCTCACCACAGTATGGATACTTAATAAGCAGTTCAGTGCATCAAATATTAATGATTATTGCCATTACACTCAAGAGATTAGATGGTGTTATTAACCCTTTTTACATCTGGGGAATTGAAGCACAGAAATTAAAGACAAAAATGTCACATGCCCTCTAATTTTGGGTGCCAAAATCTTAAGAGCTGATTTTTCAGAGTATTTAGCATTTGATAGCCCTTCAATTGTTCAAAGCACAGTTCTGTGGAATTTTGCACCAAAAATTTTAAAATTCTGCACAATTCTGCATATTTTATTTGTCAAAATACACAATATAATCACACTGGTTTCAATTATTTTGGTAATCTGTTTCAAAATACCTGTCAACAAGTATGTCTGTAACAATATAGACAACAAAAGAGAGTCAGGAAATGTTATTTGACAAATAGATTCCTTACTAGGCATATTAATACTGAACTCTGAGTAATAATTCATTTAAACTGCAGTACAGAACCGTATTTCCCGCACCCCCTCAGAAGCCGTTCAAAGGCTTGGGAGAGTCAGGGGTAACGGAGAAGCCGAGGGAGACGGAAATAATTGCTGGGTATGAACTTTAAGGGTTGTTGGGTATGGGTGGGAAAAGTACGAAATTGCTTTTTTTGCGGCGCAGGAAGGGATTGTTAGGAAGTGTCCCCATGAAGACCCTGGATGACCTCTAGCTTTTCCCATTCAGTCAGGCACATCTACCCCCGTCCCCATGTGTGTCTGTGCCCCCACTCTGCCATTCCCCTTTCCCCCTGTGGCTTTGCACCCCCTCCCCTTCTGCCCATGTCCCTATACCCCCTCAGACAGCCCCTTCCACTCATCTCCATGTGTCCCTGCACCTCCTGTCCCAATGTGTCTGTGCCGCCACTCATCATACCTCTTCCCCCTGTAGCCCTGCACCTCCTTCCCCCATGGCCCTGCGCCTCCACTCCCATTCAGCCCTTGTCCCAGTCTGTCCTCCTGCACTAGCCATTATGAGCCTGCCTGTGACCTCCTCAGCAGCCCCATGCTGTCAGTCTCCCCGTAACCCCTGTCTCCTGATCTGGCCCAACAGGTGCTGTGAAAAAGGCAGGCTCTTTCTCTTCCCTATCCTGGCTGGGGCTTGCCAGGAGTAGCTGCTCTGCTCTACTGTCACAGCGCCCTCCAGTGGGCAAAAGGTGGAACCGCAGTAACTTGTCAGCAGAAACTATTTTCTGCAACAAAAATTCAATATGCGCGTGGCACTTGAAATATGCATTTGCACAGTGGCACAGAATCCCCCCAGGAGTATCACTTGCCGTCAAAGACCCAGCACTTCTGCATATCTGGCCCAAGGTGTCTCAAATAGGGCACACAGCAAATGAGGCACAAAAATTTGCAGCCACCTGTGAAGAGTTTGGTTTAAGTGACTTGTCCAAGATCACATAGGAACTGCATGGCAGAGGCACGGATAGAATGCAGTTCTCCTGGGTGGCATTCTACTACCTTGACCATGAGACTGCCCTTTCTCTTCCTGCAGTCTCCTGCCTCTTTCAATACAAACTTTCCAACTTTTGCAACGAACATTCCATCCATCTCTGGGTCTTTGGCTGCTAAGTGCCAATTTCCTGGCGACTGGGTTTTCCATTGCCTTCTCAGATTTTCCACTGATAGAGTGTCAGCCTTGGCCAGTCCTTTTTAATGGCCCATTCAGGCTTAGACAGCTAGGCAACACAAACACACCCATGTCTCAGCCTGCCCTGAGAGTAAACTGAGTCCTATTTCTCCTACTGGGTGGGCATTCAAAATAATGGGGAAACTGAAACAAACATAGGATTCCTAAAAAAATTACAGAAAATTCTCACCGTCACAGAGCCCTCAGCCCAATTTCATGCTGAGGGGAATGGGGCAGGGATCACACCCTTTCTGAGCGTATAAACAAATAGGCAGGGTTTGCCTCTTGTTGCTGTTCCGTTAATCTGGCTGGACAGACAGCACTGAAGCACTACTCCTTAAAGCAACTTCAGAGCTTAATGCCACAAATTTTGTGATGTCAGCTACTGCCAAAGCTTTTGAATAGCTGATTTTACATGACAGCATTCTGTACACACAGCAGAGATCAGAATTGAACGTGTTCAGCAGAAGGGCACTCTTGTGCTCTGTGGACACATACAGAAGACCACCACAGTGTGAGCAATGCTTTTAACAACATGGTGTGAGGCTTGTTAGAAGAACCTAGCACTTAAAGTTAAGATACTAACCTTGAACACCATATTAACTAAGCTTGCTCTCTCTACTGAGTAGCTAAAAGTTCAAACCACGTTTAAAACACAGAAAATGGGAAGCTCCAAGTTCAGTTTGCAGAATGTAAACATTTCCTCATGGTTGTTGCAGCCGAGCGTGCACTTTCACACAATGACTAAGCACATTTTACTTGTTAAAGTGCTGATTAATGGTGCCTGTGTTACAGCACTAAAGCTGCTGTTCTTAGGAGAAGTTGATGGTATAGTTCTCCCATGACAGGAACTGATTCAGCACACAGGGAATCACCTAGTTCTCTCCTTATACAAGGCCTGACACAGCACTTTCTGCATGAAAACTTACTTAGCAACATTTATCATCAGTTAAACCTGTGAGCCCTAGAATAATCATCTGACATGACGGGGCAAAAAAATTGGTGGCAAGTTTCAGAGTAGGAGCCGTGTTAGTCTGTATCTGCAAAATAAACCAGGAGTACTCGTGACAAGTGTGACTGACACATGCAAAAGAAGATATGGTCAGCCTCCCTTTCTCTAGGGATGGTCCCAAGAGCTTCCACACAGTGATTACTTTTAAGACAACAACAGAGTTAGAATTCAAATGATTCGAAATTGGGTTTAGAGCTCTGACTCCTGGCAATCAGCCCACGTGGTCTGAAAGAAACACATACACACCTTGGTCCTTTCCCCCAAATCATCTGCTACTTCTGAAACTGAAAGGCCTCTGCCTTTAGATACTGACAGGTCATGGTGTTGTACTACACAAACTTTGCAAACAGGTTCAAGTCAGCAAAAGCCCAGTTCTTAGCATTATGCTGAATGGAAGATCTGAAAGGTTCATGTTAGCTCAGAATTCCATCTGTTCATGCTGACTGTTTCCAAACTCTCAGAATTGGGAAGCTCAAAAAAACCAAAAACAAAACAGCATATAGGCACCATCCCTAGGAATAGCGTTTCACAAGTGCTAAAGACTGCTAGGCTTCTGAAATTGCAACATCTGTTAAGTCAACATAAAATTACTATATTTTGGACTTTATATTTTTTATAAAGCTCATGAACTATTTAAAACAGAGGGTCAGATCACTAACAATCCTGAATGATGCAGCACTGTAAAGGGCCACAGTGAAAAGTTTTCCACAAATGCATTATAACTGGATTCCTAGTGAATTAAGAATGCATTCACTGCATTCAGAACCTCTAAGACTACAAGAGATGCGACAGACACAAAACTAGCTACCTTATTATGATTTATTCAAGTTTAAATTCATTCTAATGCTTCGAATACACACAGGGTTGGAATCCAACTCAGAGCACACCTGTCTAGAATCCAAGAACTACACACTGCAGGGAAATGAATTCTCATTGAGGAGAATTAGCACTTTACTGCAGTATCAAATAAGCCAGGGATGGATTCCACCACTTGCTGTTCACATTTTCATACTTAGAATCAGATAAGCTGATTGCCCTGAAAAGCTGTAAAAGTAGTTTGCCAGGCAAGGCACCAAATCACAGCCTGCTTTTATCCATGATAATACTGCTTCTGTGTTCCCTGTAAGCTGGGCACCTGAGCACTGTGCAGGAAAGATTTAAGAGCTGCCCAGCTGATTAGGAGGGCAGCATGTGTTCAGGTGCCCCTCCCCCCCACAGGTTGCTCCATCGTGCAGCTGCTCCTGGGTGCTGATGTCAGGGTGTCCCCCATCTCCGCAGAGTAGGGGAGAGACAAGGGGGACAGCCTGGCTCAGAGCTTCTGTGGGGAAGGGTGAGTGGCTGAGTGCCTTTTTTTAAAGAGACAGTGCACTGTTTCTGAGATTGCCTCAGCAGCCAGCACACACAGTCTTTCTGTCTCTCACACACACTCACTCACTCCCTCCCTCCCTGACACCCACATCTCTGCAGAGCGGGAGAGGGGAGACAACAGGAGTCAGGACAGATCAGGAGAGCTTTCAGTGAGTCTCTTAAAGAGACAGTGCAGGGCATCTGAGAAAATTTCCCACCAGCCAGCACACACGCTCTGTGTGTGTGTGTGTGTGTGTGTGTGTGTGTGTGTCTCTCTCTCTCACACCACACGTGCACGCACGCAGTCACTGTGTCACACATATTGTCTCTCACATACAGTCTGTCATACTGTGTCACAGTGTCACACACTGTCAAACACAGTCTCTGTGTCACAACAGAGATTGTGTGCGCAACACTGTGTAACACACTCACCTCCCAACACATACTTGCATTACTGTTGTTGTTATTTCTTGGTACTTCCTGTAATGCACATATATACTCTGTAATTTTATTATTTCAAAGTGTGTTATTTTACTGTTTTGACTGGTCTATGCATTTCATAATTGTTATTTCTCTTACACTTAAATTTAATTCTTTGAGTACTGAGTTCTAAAATGCCTAACCTATCGTGGCTGGAGTAATTATCCCTATTTCACTTTTTAAAAATGTTATATCTAGGTTTTTTGTTTCTACTGGTGGCGCACATCCATATATACCTTGGTGCATATAACAATTTATTCCGCACATGGATTGAAAAAATTAGAGGGAACATTGCTTGCTCCTACTTAATTTGTATGGTGGTAGCGCATGAAGGGTACAAAGCAAGGTAACTACTCCCTTGAGCCAGGTGCAATTCAAACTCAAGGCCACTAGTGAAACTTTACTCAACCATCAAAAAAACAAAACAAAGAACAACAAAAATATACAACCAAGGCCAGCAGAACTTAGAAACACGCAGAGGTCCAATCACACTTCTCTTGTCCTATGTGACTGAACAAAAGAAACACCTGCTCTGAGAAGCGTCCTCACAAGTTTAAGGTAAAGAAAAAACAAATGTCAAGTGACAAGAGAAAGACCTGCACAGACTCAAACATCAGAGAGAATTTGCTAAATTACTAATCCCCAGGGTATCAGTGCTGAGGCAAAGTAAACCTTCCCCAGTACAGTTAACTTTTTGGAGCATTTTCCTGACACTGGCTTCAATGTTGCTGATTCCAGAGTTGGCTTTATTTTTAAGAAGTGTATTTGTGATCAAAACTGGAGAAGATTAATTCAGACTTGGCATAACTGACACATACTGGGCATGAGCAATAGCACTAGCACTAAAAGCCACTGCCAGGTAAGCACAACAGAAAGGTTCATTTAAAAGGGGATGGCGCGCCTTCCTTTTCAATATGTACAGTAGCTGAAAAAACACATCAATGGCAACTAATCACTTCAGCATCACTAGAATAATTCCAATCAAAATGAAACCCTGACTGAACATCAGGGTAACTAGGAGGCTCTGGTAGCTGTAATGGGATATGTAGAGTTCCATTTCTAGGGAATCAAACAGAATCCATTTCTAGATTTGAACAGGGGCCAAGCCAGTAGTGAGAGCTGCTCCTGGTCTGAGTTCTCAGGGAATAGGTGTCATCACATGTCATGCCAATTGGCTACCATTCTGGTGTTCTGGCCACAGGTCCATGGCTGAATGGGCCTGGAGACTGAACACCCATCCCTCTCTCCCACAAAGGCCACAGAACTTCCTGTTCGGTAACAAAAAAGTGAGGAGAGGGCGGGCTTATATAAGGGAGAAGCAGCTTTCATTTCAGAGGGCTGTTTTGTTTTGAAACTACCAAACTAAGTGACCACTTATTGACAGTACTGTACCTGAAACACTCATATACAATCTCTATGATAATGCAAAAGGGCTCTCTCCCTCTCCACTTGGCAATTTCTCATCTTTGGTGCACCTGCTGGGCCACAAGAGAAGCCTTGTTTGAGATATGGCGATGGAAGGCATTTCCTCTATAGTCCACTTTGTGTGGTTCTCTGGCCAGGGCTATGAACATTATGCAGATTATTAGACTGGTCCCTTCTGGTGTTAACATCTGTAGATCATAACAATTGCACAGGTGTACTGGCTGGTCAACAGCTGCTCCCAACTGCAACTGACCAATGCCCAATTAATTGGACTTTAAGAATGAAGCAATATTAAATAAAAAAAGACTTTCAACCCAAGCCTGTACATTTCACACTGGAGAAGTTCTAACAAGGCATTCCTTCCGCCCTGCTCTGTAAAATTAACACAACTATAAGGGCAACATGGTTCATGAAGCACATTCTGAAGCATTGTCCCCACAGGCCAGCAGATACCTTCTGCTGCTCATTACAGCTATAGCCCATTATTCCAAGTCAGACCAATACATTGTTAAACACAAAGCAATATGATTGCTGAGATTAAAGCCCTCACAAAAAAACAACAGGGAAATATGTGATAAACTGGAGCATTTATTGCTAAGTTTTCGGGAAGCCGTTCAGGACAGCATATACAGTGTCTCTGAAATTCAGAGCATTAGCTTCCTGGAGAATTATGACCAGTCTCTGCCCAAAAGGTAATTTCCCCTCACACGCTCATTTATTGTAAGTATTCACTGGGAAAAACTGAAGTCTTGGTTTCTTTCCAAGCCACAGGAATCCAAGGCACTTTATATAATAATAAAGGCAATGGGGTTCCATGGATAGCTCAGCAAACATTCTTATTGAAAACATGAGCAGATAGCGAGAGATTGCTGGACAAAAGCCACTCCTGGGTTGGGACTCAGAGGGGAGAGTGGAGGGCTCTGGATCCCTCCAAAATGGACTTGCTGTAACTACTTGCTTTCTGTGTTAACAAGATCTGTTCTACGTTGTGTTCCAGATTATTAAAAAAAACATTCTGTTTTACACCACTGGCTGAGAGTCAAGTTGGGGGTTCATGGCCCCTTTGGTGGGTAAGTAAGGCTTCCTCAGGTGTCCTATTTAGGTGGACTCATTGCAAGGAGCTCAGGGCATGAACAGGGGTGCTGAACACTCCAAGGTCAGACCCCAGGAGGTGCTGAAGCCAAGGAGGCTTGCCCTAGTGAGAGTGTGCCCCGAGGGGAGAGACACTACAAGAGGGTCCTGTCTGAATTTCATTCAGAGCGGTTCCAGAACACCGAGCCTGTGCACCCCATGACACTTCTGTGCGTGGACACCTTCATTTCACAGTAAGAGTGCCATATCCATATTTAGTTTAACCCACTGAATTAAGCTTAAACAGATACAAGGCTACCTTATTGAGGAATAAAAATGTCCACACATGGAGGTATTCAAGAATAGCTGTTCCTCAATAACTCCACATGTAGGCAAACCCCAAGACTTTGATTTTACCAACAAAGATTACAGAAGCAAAGCTCTTCATCATACAAAGCCACGTAAACAAACTTGTCTTAGTGGAGCTATGAAACGAAACCATCTCTATCCCATAACCTCCCTGCGGTAAGTGGTGAGGGGGCCAGGTCAACTTGCCAGATTAAAAATAAAAGGGTCTTGAGATGATATTGGGTGACATCAGAACACCCCAATTTCAAATAGCCTATTCTTCTGTCTCATAGTACACTCCCATTAACAGGGTAACATGATCATGTTGTGGTTAGACCATTCTGCTCTCCCAAGAACAAGGAGTACACTCATCATTTATAGGAGAACACCTCCAGCAGAAATATGGCACACATCTAATAAGCATGCACTATATGGCTTTGTAAGATCTACTGGAGTGGCTCCGACACTAATACAATAACTGACCGATTCAGCTGTTCTGCTCAAAAAAATGGTTTTTTGGAAATAATTTTTACTGGAATAAAATTAAAATGTTATAGTTTAAAGCGGGGGAGAGACGTTTAAAGACCTCAAGAGGATTCAGTTCATGACTTTCAGTGTTTAAATCTTCTGTTCCACATAATCCTAATCCCAAAAAATACTCCATCTAACCACTGCCACCCAACACTGCCCCACACCACAGTCACATACAGAAGCAGTATCATGGCCTCTGGAAGTAGCCCTGCAGCAGCAGTTTTGGAAGATGGTCAGATGAAGTTGCCTCAGTGGCCCAAACACTACTCATATAATCTTGCTTCTTTCACAGCTGGAAATATTTGGTTGCTACCACCACTCTCGGATGATTGCTCTTGGAACTGTCCTGGGCTAAAATAGCCATTCAGCAAAACAGAATCTGTGGGATTTCTTACTTACAGCTATGGAAAACCATCACATCTAAAATAAAGATTACCTAAGTAAAGCACATAGTAGATTTGAAACAGCGTGGACAGAAGTATAGTTTCTTTAAAGAAAAAGTGAATTTGGGTATTTTGATAAATCTTAAATCCAGATTTAATAATATAAACCCTTATAGAGTACTTGAAATGTGCATAAATGAACAAGTTCCTAAAAATAAGTTCAAAACAAGATGTCACCAAGGGTGGTAGCCAATTCTTAAAGGAGAAAAACACTGATAATTATCCTCAGTATTTCAACACCATAATTCCAAAGCTTCCTATACTTCAAAGTACATAAAACAAGTCTCATTTTCTCTAAATGCAACAACTAAAATGAACACCAGGTTGTATTTTTTTAAAAACCAGTTCCTCCTCATTTTGACTAATTTTTCAGAGCCTTGATAAATGAGCTGCATTGTTGACTAAGACAATAAAAAAGCTGCTTCTGTTGTCAAATCAGGTGTGCGACAAATACCCTTCATAATTAGTGACCTCACAGCAATGGGCATCACGGACAGTTTGACAAAGGACAAGACAAAAAACCCCTTGCAGCTCTTCTCCCCACAGTGAGTTCCAGAAGACTGAACAGTTAAACAGGAGTTTAAAAAAGAAAATCAAATTTGTTGACAATGACAAATGTGATGACTATGCAAAATTAAAATAAATATGGATAATGCTATTGTGAACCTCCTGCACATTTCTGGGGAGAATTATATATATATTGGAACCCACAGTAGTCTCTTCAGAACACGTTATCCGAATGCCATTTTACACCCAACATCCATAAGACTCTTGTTTTATAAGCACAGTTATTCAAGCTCAAGCATTAGTGACACTTATATGAAGGGACCCTATGCATTTCCATTCTGACCCTCTTTTGTCATTCATAACTATCCAAGACCTTGCCCTGTCAGACTGAAGAATTGTAGGTCTCTATGAAAGGGTAAAATGTTTTCTTCTGCAAGTCTGAGCCAAAATAGTTCAGCTTCAGCCATTTTTGGGAATGAGTTAAAAAAAATTCTTTTTAAGACTTTGTTTGAACAGTTCTTATGCCAAAACAGCTGGGGATTGAAAACTTAAATTTGTTAGGGAAACAGTCCTCTGAGGAGAAGAATCTTTTGAGTGTTCCAGTGAAAACTGGTTTTTATTTGGCCAACTTCTCAGCCCACAAAATTGCAGTTTGGGCATGTGCAGTACAAGTAGATTGACTTTTTGGTTCAGAGTAAAGTAGGCTGGACTGCACATGTGCAAGAAGAAAGGCAATTGGCATATGAAGTCTTTGCTCAACTCAAAGTCTG
This sequence comes from Dermochelys coriacea, assembly GCF_009764565.3. Lineage (NCBI taxonomy): Eukaryota > Metazoa > Chordata > Testudines > Dermochelyidae > Dermochelys > Dermochelys coriacea. The sequence continues at coordinate 13,361,624 of NC_050087.2, forward strand.
TCTAATCATCCAGTTTTAGTAGCAGGAAATGAGATGTAGATTTCAGATGCTTTGTGCATCTAATATAGCACTTCAAAACTAAACAACATTATTTATTATTTTTGCCTGGCATTTCAGAGACACAATACGACAGATCTTGGCTTCTAAAAATTTAATCTAAATAGACAAACAGCGAAAGGAGGGAGAAAGGGGCGTCAAGACAAAAATATCCATTCATATTTTCTCATTTTGGTGTATGTGTATATTTTTCATTCTTTGCCTATTTTCTTCAATTTTTTTCATTCATTCCTAGCTGCTCCATTTTAAAGCAAAAAATTCTACTGCCATCACCCCAAATTTGATGACGAATTTGTGGTATTTTTGTATTTAAACTAGAGTTATTAATATTTAAAGACTGGCTACTGAATAAACACAACCCTTTTCTACAATCTATTCCAGGGGTTCTCAAATTTCATTGCACCATGACCCCATTCTGACAACAAAAATTACTACATGACCCCACAAGGGGGAAACTGAAGCCTGAGCCCCCCCCCCCAAGCCCCACTGCCCAGGCAGAGCGGGAGGCAAAGCCAAAGCCCAAGGGCTTCAGCCCCAGATGGGGGGCCTGTAACCTGAGCCCACCACCCAAGACTGAAGCCTGGCCTTCAGCTTCAGCCCCAGGCAGTAGAGCTCAGGCTTCGGCTTCAGCCCTGGGCAATGGGGCTCAGGCTTTGGTTTCAGCCCTGGGTCCCAGCAAGTCTAATGCCAGCCGTGGCGACCCCATTTTTATGGGGTCGCAACCCACTTTGGGGTCCTGACCCAGTTTGAGACCTGCTGACTATTCTACTGTTTAATTCTGTGCAGGCATCAAGACACCCATATGGAGTTGCACAATATACCTAAGGCCTTAGGTTAGTCAGCAGGGTCTCCAAAGAGTCAATTCTAATATATGCCTGCTAGACAGGACAGGCCTCTACTCTCCCAGTTTATCAGGTACTTAAAAAATGCTTTAAAACATCTCTACAAAAAGTGCATCCTAGACACAGTAGCTTTTTTGCAGTTGTTCCAGCCTATTTGGTGTATATTATGTTCTCAAAGCACAAGAGTTCTATGTTTTGCCAGAAAGACCTGAACAGTTTGGAAACAAGTCACCCATCCTCTTTGGAAAATAAAATGCATTTGGTGTTAAGTAAAAAGTACAGAGATAAAATATGTAGAATAGAAAAAATAGAATGGAATCAGGAAGGGGTATGATATTTAAACAGGACACATCCTGAAGCTCTTCTATTGTGCTGCTTCTTTTACCCCACATATGACAGTACAAATCATCAATGCAACATCATTCTGAACTTTTGAGTTACCTGGGCTTCCCCAAAACACCACACTGTAATTTAAGAATAATCACTGTTTATATACTTTTTGCTTTATATGTTCCAACACATGGACAAACAGTACCTACGTAGGTAAACTACTATCCACACTTTACAGGTGGGAGAAGTTACCACACACAAAAGTTAAGGGACTTGCCCAAAGTGAAATGGTAAATCAGTGAGAGAGCTAGGATTATTACTCAAGGGCCTTGCTCTGAGCCAATTAACTATGCTGTCCTTCAGGTTGCTGGAGCTGTGGTGTTTGTTGTCTGCCTAAAATGAGAGGCTAGTACAATAGGTATGTGTCTCATTTAAGATATAGATTAGCATTTCTCAAACTGGGGTCCCCAAGGGAACTCCAAGGAGCCCACAGCCCTGCTGATCAACTCCTCCCCAATCCTCTATCTCCTGGAGGCTACTGAAGCCAAACCAGGAGATTTTAGGTGCTAAAAGTCCAACGGTACAGCGAGTCTCAGGCAGGCTCCCAACCTGCCCTGGCTCCGTGCCACTCCCAGAAGCGGCCGGGGGGGAAGGGGGGTCTCTGCATGCCACTCCCAGAAGCAGCTGGGAGGGGGAGAGGGGGTCTCTGCATGCTGCCCCCGCCCCAACTCCGCAGCTCCCATTGGGAGCCAAAGGGAGCTGTGGGGGCAGTTCCTGCAGGCAGGGGCAGTGCATGAAGACCCCCCTGCCCCCACCCCCCCTCCCACTTAGGAGCTGCTGCCAGAGAGATGTGCTGGTCACTTTCGGAAACCACCCAAACTAAGCGCCGCCCAGCTGGAGCCCACGCCCAAACTCCCTCCCACAGCCCATACCTCCTCCCACAGCCCAACCCCCGCCCCAACCTGATGAAAGTGAGTGAGGGTGGGGGAGAGTAAGCAATAGAGGGATAGAGTGAGTGGGGGGCGGGAAGAGGTTGGGTCTGGGGCTAAGTGGCAGGACTTGGGGGTTGCCAAAAAAATTTAAATCACAATGGGTCCTCGGGTTGCTACAGTTTGAAAACCGCTGATATAGATCACATTTTTCAAGTCTGGTGCATATTTAAGTTTCCGAAGTCAATGGAAGATGTAGCTGTTTGTCACCTTTGTAAAACAGGCTGTTCTTTAGGTACCAGAAGATGGATTTCAGACCCCACCTACAGGCACCCGGGTTACCACATCTTTGCAATGGTATATAACTTAAATAAATAAATAGTATGTAGCCAAGAGAAAAACATGTAGAAGAGGAACACCTCACAAGGACTGCAGGTTAATGAAAATCAGCAGGGGAAGGCAGAGAGCAGTGGGGAATAAAACATCAAAGGTAACCGAAAAACATAGGCAGTGTATAGACTGTAATAAATTGATTGCAAACACAGAGGAACAGGCTCCATAAGAGAGAGAAATACTTGACACTGCCTATCAAATTCTTAAATCAGAGACAGGCAAAAAAATGAACCATCAAGGAAAGAATGAAAAAGCATTTGGTTAAACAGACTCTGAAAAGGAATTGATGTCACAAACAAACAAGAAAGGACGGAATTAAAGTCAGTGAAGTAATCAATTTCACTTCTATTGACAATCTCTCAGATCTGGACATCCAAGAGATGGAAGAGGACAAGAATGCAAGAGGTGAGGGTAAAACAGAAAGATGTTAAAGCAAGATAAATATGTACAAACAAATACAAAATGATAAAACAGGCAGGCAGGCAAACTCTTGGCTTAATCAGAGGAATGCTAATGAGGAACTGCTGCCAGGCTGCCAAAGATACTCAACAATCTTCTCCCACATACATAGTACGGGACCTACAACTCTCATTCAGGTGCCTGGGTGAGTTTTTGAACCTTGTGAATGCAACAGGTACATTTAAGTTAAAAGAAAGTTTGTGCCAAGAACCAGCATATTCTGATCCCAGGCACGGGCTGTTCTGCATTGACACACTTAGCTCAGCTTTTTGTTTTCACAACAGCATGGGCTGCAGCAGCACAAACACTATGACCCCCCAGCCTTTGTGGGCTGTCACAAACATTAGCTAACAAGCAGTCATTTGGTATTTAATATCCTATTAAAAATATGGAAAGTCACAAAAAGGCATCTACCATCCTTGCCAATTTATTGAGAAATCTCTAAAGTTAGGGAACTTTTCAAAAGCTTGCCCAATTCCCCTTCTTCCATCTCTTCTCAATGGAAACAATTACTAATTAATGAGTTAAGATAAAAACAGACTAATCTATTTAGTGAAGTATCCCAGAGACAAAAATTAAACTAAAGCACTTCAGACTTAAGGGGCCACACTGCTTAAATATAGTGGGATCCTCTTAAGCGTGGAGTAGTGAACAGCTTTGCTAACTGAAGATTTACAATATTCCAGGAATGCTGTCTGCACTGAATGCAAAGTAGAGTTAAAATAGAACCGCAAATGCCAAACCAGACAACCTCAGACCCAACAGTTTGGAACGGCTTTGATATTGTTTTTGCCTTTTACACTAATACCCAGTCAAGAGGCAGGCTCTGGAAACCCCATTGCAAAGTGGGAGGACTATGTGTGCAGGCAGCAGAAAATAGGTTTTTCCTCAACCTCTTTTGTAATTATTGTATACCAAATAGCTCTATAGAACCAGGAGAATGGGGCAGGTGAGTGGCACCTCCATCTGATTCTCCAACCAGCAAAGAAAAAAAGCTCCCAGTGTGCAGTATGAGCAGGGCACACAGAGGAAAAGTCATACTTGTGGCACCTTAGAGACTAACAAATTTATTTGAGCAGAAGCTTTTGTGAGCTACAGCCCAGTCAGTTGGGAAGGAACAGACTATTGGCAAATGGGAAGTCTATATCCTGTGTGTCAGAGAAGCCCCATGACTTCCGGCTGCACTGGACAGGGCATCAGAAACACACTGGAGCAGAGGTGGGCAAACTACGACCCGCGGGACCATCCTGCTTAGTCCCTGAGGTTCCGGCCCGGGAGGCTGTTCCCCCTCCCCCGCAGCCTCAGTTCGCCACACAGGCAGCACTGCGCGTGGCTGGCTCTGGCCAGACTGCGAGCTCCTGCTGCTCTGAGCAGCATGGTAAGGGGGCGGGGACGTTGGATAAGGGGCAGAAGGTCCCAGGGGGCAGTCAGGGGACTGGGAACAGAGGGGGTGGAGAGGTGTGGGAGTCCTGGGGGGCCTGTCAGGGGGTGGGGTGTGTGGATAAGGGGTTGGGTCAGTCAAGGGACAGGGAGCAGGGGGGTAGTTGGTCCCAGGAGGGGGCGATCAGGGGTTCCGAGGAGGGAAGTGAGAGGGGGCCAGGCTGTTTGGGGAAATACAGCCTTCCCTACCTGGCCCTCCATACAGTTTTGCAACCCTGATGTGGCCCTCGGGCCAAAAAGTTTGCCTACCCTTGCACTGGAGCATTGGCTTTCAAGTGTTCAAGCAGAATACACGAGAGATCCATATACTTTTAAGAATGCAGTTCTACTCTGAAAATAACTGTATAGAGAGTAATTATATATATATATAATTTCCAACATAGCTAAATAAATAAAGTGTCTGCTGATCGCTTTTACTCCTAGAGCTGACAAGAACGATATGAATTCTCTTATTGTCACATATCAACAGAATTATTAATTAAGGCCAATATTACCAAGTGACTTAAAGGAGTCCGATTTTCAGAAGGCAGGTATTTAACACTTTCTGAAAATGAGACCTCTTTACAATATTACATGCAGAGCACTCCAAAAACTAAAACACTCAAAATAATCTGTCACTCTGAATTTGGGCCTAAAATTTTCAAACTGTACAGACATCTGTGGAACTGCATTATCTTCAAATTATGCCATCCCTTATATACTTGGTACACTCTGCATTACACAGCTCAATGGGAATTCTCAAAGCAGATGATGTTACCAATGAAGTCTCAGGAAATGGAGATCCCTTCAGTTCCTGTGGTCACTAAAACTGTGAAAGCTTCAAGTGAACAGCTGATAAAACATGCGCTGCCAACCCAAAACTTAAACTCAGGGATGCTTTACATTCTTCCTTGTCATTTTGAGAGCAGTAAAATCCATCATCCACAATGAAGGGTTTTATAGTCCCTGAATGCTGATAGCCATCAAACCTACAACCAAGAGCACAGAGCTCTCAAATCAGGACAGGTTTGTTGAACACTCTGAACACACCGCTCTGGACACTGTTTTTAAACTGTGAAAATGTGAAAGATGAGACTATTTTTGTAGTTTGAATAATTGAAACATGGAATTTAGTTTTATTTTGTGAATGTAACAGAAATCTTGTAATGTTAAGTTGTTCATAAAACACAGCGATTGTGCAGGCAGATGACAGCAGCCATTCTGGGCTCACCAGTTTCTTACACATAGCCTAGAACTAACAGAATACATTTTCAGTGACAGGACTAGCCAGAATATTGGGTTCACCAGAGCAGTCACAAAAGGTTTAAAATCCCAGCCTTTTATTACATCCCTCCACCCCACCACATTTTGGGCTAGCCATAATCTGTTATTGAATTGAGACTATGTTCATAAAAAGTGTGTCTGGAGGCTGAGAGTGGTAAAAAAAAATGTCTCCAAACCCTCATTTACAAAAAACCTACAGACAAACTAGATATGCAATCCTCCCTTAGCCTTTCACAGTGAAAACAGCAGCACTGCTAGGAGATAGCTAAGAGCTGCTGCAATGACATTCTAGTGACTGTTGTGCTACACAACACCAAAATCAGCACTTGTTAGCAGTGAGGTTCTAGAAGTGGGAGGAATTAAATTATTTTTTTTTTTTACTTAAATTATTCATTTACTGAGTTTTCACGTTTGGTAAGAAGTTAACATAAACCTGAAACAACCACTTTAAATGGCAAATTTCAACTTGGATCAGACATTAACAGTGCATTATAAGTCTCACATATAGTCCTTTAAAAATCCTGATTTCAAGGGACACCACTAAAGAAAATTCAGAATCCTACCAGATAAAATTTCAAAGGTCCATGTGCAAAAGTTCAGGGAGGGATTCCTTATATATCTGCTGCAACTCTTCAGTTTTTGAAAGTTCTGATCACCTATACAACGAGACCACCATGTAGCCTCTCCATTACCCTACCTCACAGGCCAAACTTATTCCTTGCTTCCTTCCTCCCTCCCCACATCCATTTCTCAGCCCCAGTTGAGACACTTATGATTCCAATAACCTTTCCTGGCTGTTCACTGAACAAAAAGTGCAGCCCAACTTTGGCTCAGCTGGCAACCTGTGTGATATAACTGGTGCATTTTAACAGTCCTTAATGTAGACAGTGATGATGTTTCCATACCTCTCCCATTCTTGACAAGCACACTGAAACCATAAGGGCTTCCCCACTCTCTCAGAAGGCTTGCAGAAATCCCTGACCTACTGTCTTTAATTATTACCAGTTACAGATAATGCTCTGACACACTTTTAAGAATCAACAATGGCAACATTAAGGTTCAGACATCTAGAGAGCCTCTATCATTTCCACAAAATCCTTAGAAGCATCTCTGTTACTGTGACTACATATAAAGTAGACTGTTTGCTGTTTAAGAACTCCATTTATTTCTACTGCCTCTCTCTTACACGGTGCCACTTGCTGATCTGGAGGTGATTTGACCTATGGCTAAAAATAAGTATATGGGAAGACATTTCTGATCTGACTGATTAGACTCTAGTCTAGCAGAAAAAAAAACAATGATTTCCAGAATAGGAACTGAAACTAGAAAAATTCACACTAGAAAGAAAGGCATACCCTTTTAGCAGTGAAAGGAATTAACCACTGGAATAGCATACCTTGGGGCCTGGTGGATTCACCACCACTTGAAATCTTTAAATCAAAACCAGGTGTTTTTATAAAATATTCTCTAACAACCAAAAGTTATGGGTTTGATGGAGGAATTACTAGGTGAAGTTACACAGCCTGTGTTATGCTAGAGGTCAGACTAGAAAATAATGGTCCTTTCTGGCCTTCAAATCTATGAATCCTCCCACAGACGAATGAACACAGCCAAAAGCAGAAATTACAACACTTAAGATCCCACTGCCATCTACCATAACATGAGCAGCTTACTACAACTGCCTTGTAATTATGAAACCCTAACAATCTTGAGAGTGGCAGCTATAAATATATTACCTAAATGAGCAAAAACAAAAAGCTTTCTATAAATCTAGTCCCACAAGTATCAGAATGGGCTATTCTGATAGCCTGTATACACCTGCAGGGACTCCAAATCTCCTGCAGAGGGGCAGCATTAGTATCTTCCCAGCAGCACGAGAGCTGAATGAAGTGGAGCAGAGGACAGCCACATTTACAGCAAACTTGGTGGAGTGTAAATCCCAGCATACAATCCTCCATCTTGACAGGAAAAGTCTTGAAAATACTGGAAGCTGAGCCCCTGGTAGAGAGGGGAGTGGCTGTGGGCTATACTAAGTAAATGTCAAACTCCATGAGAAAGCCTCAGAGATGATGAATAAAATGAGCCACAACAAACAGAGCAGCCAGCCCGAAACACAAGATCAGAAACTGCTCCAAATCCCTGAGAAAGTTACTAGCTCATGAAAGCACTTTGGGGACCCACCTGAATCTATCTAATCCCCCGCCAGGCAGTGAGGTGCACCCAGTCCAGTCCCGAGCCAGGTGGCAGGGTACATACAATATAAACCCCAGCACAGTTGAGCTAAGAGATCTCTCAGCACAGGGTCCCAGCAGTGCAACATGCAAAGGCCCCTGACCATAGGGGGCCGTGTCCCCCACACAACCCAAGCTAGCACAGCACAGACTGCTAGTGCCATGATCTCCCACCCCCAAGAATCCCCAACAGACACGCTGGCCTGGGCAGTAGCTGCAGACCAGACCCCTTATAAACGCCCCTGGTTCCATCCCAGAGAACAAAGCCCTAGCACCTGCCTGTACGGGAGCGCACACCCGAGTGTCCCCAGTATTGGAACCCCTCGCCTCCTTACACCCCCAACACTGGAAAACCCACTGTATGCCTGGAGCCCCAGCTGCATGAGGACCCCAGGAAGCCCACCTACTCCCTAGATATTGGAAAATGCTCTTCATGCCCACACCTGCCCTCCCCGATACCAGGGAGCCCCACCCATGTCTGTGCGGCCCCTCCCCCCCCACTAAAGGGCCCCACTGTAACCTCCCATACTGGACAGCCCCCCATTACCTGTGCCCAGCCCCCATATACAAGAGAGCCCCCTCATGTCCCCCTACTAGCCCCATATCAGAGAGCCCCCACACTCCATGCCAGCACCTGGGCCCCTGTGCCCGTGTTCAGTCTGTACCAGAGAGCCCCTCAACCTGGCCTGCCCGGTACCAGAGACCCTCACCCCTTCTGCCCACGCCCAACCCCCCACGTACCGAGGAGACCCCCTTAGTCTCCCGTACCAGACAGAAACCCTCCGGGCCTATGCCACCCCCTCACCCCATGCATGCCCCGCCGTACCAGACAGACCCAAGAGCCTGCCACTGTACATCAACCCCCCCCACGCGCCCCCCCGCCCCGGAGACACCCCCCCCTCGCGCGCGCGCGCGCCCGCCCCGGAGACACCCCCCCCTCGCGCGCGCGCGCGCCCGCCCCCCGCCCGCCCCGGAGACACCCCCCCTCGCGCGCGCGCGCGCGCCCGCCCCCCGCCCGCCCCGGAGACACCCCCCCTCGCGCGCGCGCGCGCGCCCGCCCCCCGCCCGCCCCGGAGACACCCCCCCCTCGCGCGCGCGCGCGCGCCCGCCCCCCGCCCGCCCCGGAGACACCCCCCCCTCGCGCGCGCGCGCGCCCGCCCCCCGCCCGCCCCGGAGACACCCCCCCTCGCGCGCGCCCGCCCCCCCCGGTACCGGAAACACCCCCCTCGCGCGCGCGCCCGCGCCCGCACCGCCCGGTACCGGAGACGCCCCCCACGCACCTGCCCCGCCATAACATAGACCCTCCCCACGCGCCCCCCCCCGCCCGTACCGGAGACCCCCCCCGCGGCAGCCGTGGCGGGCTGGCGGAAGGCCGGCGCCAGGCTCCAGGTGAGGAAGGCCGAGAGGCCCATGAGGGCGCCTGCCGCCGCGTAGGCCAGACGGAGCCCGAGCGCCCGGCTCACCGCCATGAGAGAGCCCGGCCTGTGCGGGCCGCCCCGGCCCCGCCCCCGCCCGCGGCCCCCGGCCCCGCCCAGCGCCCCGCCCCCGCTCCCGGCCCCGCCCAGCGCCCCGCTCCCGGCCCCGCCCAGCGCCCCGCCCCCCGGCCCCCGGCCCCGCCCCCGCCCCGCCCGCGGCCCCCGGCCCCGCCCAGCGCCCCGCCCCCGGCCCCGCCCCGCGCCCCGCCCCGGCCCCGGCCCCGCCCAGCGCCCCGCCCCCGGCCCCGCCCCCGGCGGCCGGGGGGGGAGCGAGCGGGGGCCGGGGGCGCGGCTCGAGCACGCGGACACGGGCGCGGTCTGTGCCCCCGGAGCAGCGTCTTCCCCCGGGAGGGGGTTGGAACCGGGGCTCGGGGCCGACGCGGGGCGAGACCGTGCGGGCGAAGGTGGGCTGCACGGCACCACAGCGGAAAGTGAAAAAACCTTTCACGACCATTGTGTTACTTTGAACTCCTGTTTGGAAACCGTCACACACATCAAAGCTGAGTTTCGGAGTAGCGGCCGTGTTAGTCTGTAGCCGCAAAAAGAAAAGGAGGACTTGTGGCACCTTAGAGGCTAACAGATTTATTAGTGCATAAGCCTTCGTGAGCGGCAGCGCGCGTCATCGGATGCATTTCAAATCAAAGCTGGCTACTCAAGCCTTCGATGAAGCACGACATCTGCAGCCTTCTTGGTTTCTTGTTATGATTTTGCACAATTCTGTCAGTGAGCTGCTTGATTGCAATGCGTTCGTACTTGGTGGCTTCTCGTGTGCGCCCGGTACGTGCCTTCCTTCAGTTGCTCTGCTCATTAGTTCATTCCCGTGATCAGGCGGAAGGCGACTGTTTTCAGAACACAAAACTCTATTCAATGAGGCGGAAGAACGCTCAGCTGTAGCTGTCGTGACTGGGAGTAGCAAGAGATGAGTTCCTACTTCTTTCATCCCAGGACACGAAGCACAAAGATCAGGTCAAGCCACGCCTGATGATAAAAAAGAAGTTGAAGTCAAATCTTCATTCATTCGTCCTACGATATTCCACTCTGTGTTCAAATTCTCTATTCTGTCCTGAGCACACGGCAGCCCCATGGCCGGTAGTGCCTCACTCCACTCCATTGTTGGTGTTTTATAGGACAGGGATCTGTAAAAGCTACATAGAGGTTGAGCAGAATCTAGAAGTCACTGTTGTAGATTTTTAAGAATCAAGTCTGTACTTTTCCTGTTGTCTTAACAAACACTGCTTGTCCTCTTCACTTAAGGATTCAATATAAATGGCTTCATTAGTCAACTTCTGGACTGAAGTCTTTGCTTCTTCCAGTACTTTTTCAATGGATATCTCTGATTGATCCAAATGTAGCTTCTATTGCTGGACAAAGATCTACTACTGTTGTAGCAGATGACTGGCTGGCATTGTTCAATGACCCAAGTGGTTTAAACAGTAGTCTTACAAGAGAGAGAATGGCAATAGTCTTCTCTGAACATAGTAGCAAAAGTAATCCACCAGCCTCACTACTTAGATCCATCCCATCTTATAGATACTTTCCTAAGTCAGTAATAATGGTTGCAGTAATTTTAAGACAACAGCCAAGAATCGCTCAAGAGAAAGCCAGAGGGTTTTCCCAGGTTGGACTAATTTGAACTTCAGTCCCAGTGTATCTTCTATATTTTCCAAGATATTCAGTCTTTTTGGACTTTTGCTGAAAAAAGAATATAATGAAGACATTACATTTATAGCTTTTTTAATGTCTTTTGAAGAGTCTGCAGCTCATATAAGCGCTAGCTGGAGTAGATGGCCTCTGCAGTGTGTATAGGAGAGATTAGGGTTACACTTTTCTCTGAGCAAAGCTTGTACTTCACCATGTCTTCCAGAGAAGTTTGCAGATCCGTCATGCACAAGCAGCCATCTGTTTGGGGTCCAATTGACAAGCATTTAACTCTTCTAAGATGTGGGTTGTGACAGATGCAGCCGATGTGTCTTCTATAACTTGAACATCTAGAAATGCATCTACTGGCCAACCACTTGTTGGGGACACCGGACATGGCCACTAGGTAATTCAAGGGGATGGAAGACCACGAGTGTCGATGAAGCCCCCTCGCTCTAGGCCCAGATGGCCCCTCCTTCCCTTTTGTGCCCGGAGACACTCACAGCAGTCACGCTGAGGAGTTTGCAACAGTTTATTGCAGGCGCAGACTGGCTGAAGCAAGGTTAGGCCAAGCAGGACAGGAATGTTAGATAGTGCTGAACAAACAACTCCATATATGGTAGAATAGATGATAAGAGGAAAAAGGGGAACTGGCTGGCATACCGGATTGGCTATATGGATACTCAGGGCAGCTTGCTATTGGATAAGTATGCTAAAGAATGAATGTATAAAATATGTGTAACTGCTTGAACTGGTGTGCAGGATTTGAGATTGTTGTCTCCTTGTACCGCTTGAAGCTTCAAATAAACCTTTCTACTTTTCCACCCCGTTGTGATTATTGGGCGACGCACACCGGGCAATGAATCCAGCTGTTGCTTGCCTCGGCACTCGGTGCCTGCAACAGTTTTTGGCTTCCCTGGGTGGGCTAGAGGCTACAACACAAGCCTTGCCCGGATCCCTTGCAGGGACCGTCGGGTGAGGACTCCAACCGACATCCAGTGCACACCGGTGTGATTCCCGGGGGCCTCGGAGGAGCATAGCCCAACCCGCCCCGTAGGGCACAACAGTGCAACGCGCCTGATAAGTGGAGAGGCGCCACGGGCGACAGTGGGGAACCAGTCCTTCGGATAAGGTAGGAACCTTTTGAAATCCAGATTGTCTGCTCTGTTTTGAACCTCGGGACGTCCAGAGTTACCCTGTAGGCATGGGACAGGGACAGAGCTCGGGAGGGAGGGCACAGTGTACGCCCCTAGAGTGTATCCTAGCAAATTGGAAGGTATTTGGATTGGATCCGATGACTAAGAATAAATTAAAACGATACTGTACAGTTGACTGGCCTCAATATCAACTAGAGGACCAGGAGCGGTGGCCACCAGGAGGGTCAATTAATTACAATACGATCCTCCAGTTACTTTTGTTCTGTCAGCGAACGGGGAAATGGAATGAACATCTGTATGCGCACTTGTTTTTGGCTTTGTGTAATCGAACAGATGTCTTACAGCGATGTAATTTGACTCCGACTGGTTCGGTAGTGAATAATGTTAGTCCCCAGACCCTCACCCCAACTGTGATGGCAGGTCCGGTGTCCCCTTTGGCCCCCATGCCCCCTCCTGATAGGGCCCCTACAGTGGGCTTATATCCTTTATTTATTGAAACTAAGATCTCCCGTACTGGTGCAGAAGGGTGTCCAGCCACGACTATGCAGGTCTATACCCATGTGCCCTTTAACCCTATGGATTTGGCTGCTTTCAAAGTACAGGCAGGGGGAGCATCAGCTTTCCAATGAGAGGAAGGAGGCTGTCTGCCAGGTTCCCGTTCCCATTAATCGTAAACGCCTCAGAGCCTTCCTGGTCATGGCGGGGTTCTGTCGGATATGGATCCCGGAATTTGGACTGTGGGCTAGACCCCTGTATGATTGTGTAAAAGGAGCAGATCATGACCCCTTCTATTGGACCCCAGAAGCCGACAGGGCATTTAAAATCTTGAAAAGGAAGTTGATGGAAGCTCCGGCTCTGGGCCTCCCGGATCTAACTAAGCCGTTTCAGTTGTATGTACATGAACGAAAGGGGGTGGCCCTAGGAGTGCTCACACAGTTGTTGGGAGCATGGAAACGTCTCGTGGCCTATTTCTCTAAGCAGCTGGACCAAGTGCCAAAGGGATGGCCAGCGTGCCTGCGGGCAGTTGCAGCCACAGCCCTTACGCTGGCTGAAGCTGAGAAACTAACCCTGGGAGGGACAATACAGATATATACCCATCATATGGTCCGAGCCTTATTGGATGCAAAGGGAGGCCTTTGGCTCACCTAGGCTCGGATGGCTAAGTACCAGGCTAAACTTCTAGAGAACTCTGAAGTCACCTTACAGTCTTGCCCCTCCCTTAACCCCGCCACACTCTTACCGGAGACTGAGGAACAGGAACATGATTGTTTAGAGATCATAGATGCCCAATACTCTAGCCGTCCGGACTTAAAAGATATACCCCTCCTAAATGCAGCTCATGAGTGGTATACTGATGGTAGCAGCACTGTGATAAATGGGCAAAGGAGGGCGGGCTATGCTGTCGTAACCCTCCATGACACTGTGGAAGCCAAGGGTATGCCCACTGGGACCTCTGCCCAGCTGGCTGAACTAGTCGCCCTGACCCGTGCGCTTGAACTGTCAAAAGGAAAGCGGGTCAATGTTTTTACCGATTCAAAATATGCCTTTGGAGTGCTACATGCTCATGCTGGCTTATGGAAGCAAAGGGGAATGTTGACAGCTCAAAGCTCCCCAGTCAAGTATGGGCCTCAAATCCTCCGGCTCCTAGAAGCCGTACAACTCCCCTCGGAAGTGGCGGTGGTACACTGTAAAGCCCATCAAAGGGAAGATCAAGATGTGGCCGGGGTAACGCCTGGGCAGATAGAGAGGCTAAGCATGCTGCCACTCTGATATGCCCTCAGACTGAGAATGCCCATATGCATGCCCTTATCCCATCCATGGGGGAGCTTCCAACTCCCCATTATTCTGGGGAGGAGAGACAGCTAGCCGACAAACTTGGTCTCCAGGAAAAGGAGGGATGGCTCCATTCCCTGGAAGGGAAGGTCCTTCTACCGAAGGGCCTGATTCGGCCAGTGTTACAGAAATTACATCAAACCACTCACGCTGGCAGGGAAGCACTTCTCCAACTGATGGGAAAATATTTTATAACTTCTGGACTCCGACCCCTGGCTACTCAGGTACAGGTGGACTGCTTAGTCTGCCAAAAGAATAACCCCCGACCAGGACATCCAGGGCCACCCGCTGCTCTGGAACCCACTCCGGGCCCTGGGCGGGTGTGGCAAATAGGTTTTACTGAGTTTCCTCGAACCCAAGGGTACAAATATCTCCTTGTCTTAGTGGATCGATTCAGCGGATGGCCAGAAGCCTTCCCATGCCGCAATTGCACTGCCAGGACGGTGGCCCTTAAGTTTGTTAAGGAGGTCATTCCTCGCTTCAGACTTCCCCAGTGGATGGAATCTGACAATGGGACACACTTCACTTCAAAGATAGTCCAAAGCATCTCGAATGCCTTGCAGATCCCCTGGAAACACTATACGCCCTGGAGATCACAAGCCTGCAGTGTAGTAGAGCGTACCAATCAGACCCTTAAATGACATCTTTCAAAAGTGTGCCAGGAAGCCTCCCTGCGATGACCTGATGCCTTACCCCTCGTCCTGCTCCGTATCCGCGCTCTCCCAAAGGGTAGATTAGGGATTAGTCCCTTTGAAATTATGTTTGGGAGGGTATGGCCTATGAATGGCACACCGGTTCTGTCAGGGGAGTGGGAGCTGGGTAATGTTTTTTTGTCTCAGTATATGTATTCCCTGTCTGCTGTTCTCTTGTCTCTTCACAGGTATACTAAAGACTCCCAGCCTCTTCCCTTGGACTTTCCCGTCCACTCCTTACAGCCTGGCAACTCTGTGCTTGTTCACACCTGGAAAGACAAACCTCTCCAGGAAAAGTGGAAAGGACCCTACAACGTCCTGCTGACGTTGCCATACGGCGGCAAAGGTCGAGGGACACAAGAACTGGATCCATCACTCGCGTCTGAAAGCAGTACCCACCCCTTCATCAGCAGAGCAGTGGACCGTCCACCCCGTTGACTCCTCATCTAGTGATGATCTCGGGCTAAAGTTACTGTTTAAGAAACACAAACAGCGGGCACCTTAGCACCAAAATGGGTCCACTCAAAAACTGGAAACCCTGGACCGGGAGGACCCCGATAATAATTAATCGTGTAACCCTGTTATTTTCTATGCTGTTATTTCTAAACTGTGCATATCGGGAACATAATTCCTTTGTTTTACTTGCGCACCATGTTGCTACTTTAACAAACCAAACTAATTGCTGGGTGTGTGCTCCGACTCCACTTTCCCCCAAAACAGGAGTGCCCCTTGTCATGCTGCCCTTAACTCTAGCAGAATTAGCTGCCCCCAAAGAGCAGGAAAGTAGAAACCGAACGGACTCACCGTTCTGGGATAAGATCTCTTTGCAGCAAGCTACCTACCAGGATCAGGAGTATTCAGTTGTAGTGCTCACTGAGGGAGTGTTTTGTTTTACCTGAAACCAATCTGATCCCTATAGGCATCCTGTGGGAAGGAGCTCCTGTGTTATTACACAGTGGGCCAATGGATATTGGATAAAAACCGAGAGGGGAGGTCAACAGTATGGATGTTTCCTCCCCTTTTGGGGAAACTCTTACGAATGATCCTTCCACAAAAGGAGGGTCAGAAAATATAAATTGCCGTTCAGTTAATATTTCCACTATAGCAGGCCAATGGTGGGTTTGCAGCGGTCCTTATGGTGAGTGCAATTTGAACGGCACAATTAGGAATACCCACCCGTACCCACTTGGAAGGATGGGAAGCCCCCCTGGGGGCATATGAATTGTTTGGAAAAGCAGCCTTAAATATCCCAGGAATCCCTCTAAGAAACAGTCCTTACTGGGCCCTACAGGGTCACTATTTTGTATGTGGCCGAAAGGCTTACAAGGTATTGCCAACCAATTGGACAGGTAGCTGTAATATAGCTCATGAAGTTCCTCATCTTTCAATAACCACCGCACTGCTCAAAGGAAAGATTAGGAATGCCCGAGATACCTCTGTTGAGTCACGAGAGGAGACCCTGCAGCGACTCAATGCGGCCTTGGGGGGCAATGCTAAGAATCCCCTCACAACTGAAAAGCTTAGAAGGTGCTGGAAATTGTGCCACTGATTACCGGGCCAGCCATAGCATGCATAGGCCGCTATACTGTAAGGCTTCAAATCGTGCTTGAAAAAGTCGCCTTAGAATTAGAGGACTCGATTCGTGATCTAGGGTCAGCAGTAGTAACATTACTACTAGGTACAGCAGCTCAGAACATATTCCCTCCAAAACAGGCTGGCCTTGGACTACCTTTTGGCATCCCAAGGGGGTGTTTGTGCCCTTGTCGGGTCCCGATGTTGTGTATATGTAAATGACAGCAGTTATGAGATTTATGCTAAGGTAGTACAGGCTGAGGCCCATGCCCGAGCCGGAGCACAGGCTGCTTACACTGACCCCGAGAGTGATTGGTTGCAAACCTTGTTTTCAGGCTGGGGTTTGTCATCTTGGCTTGGTGGTTTATTCACTCTGTTGTTGAAAAGTTTTCTTCCTGTCCTAATCGTACTGATGGTGTTACGTTGTGCAATATCATGTGTCGGAGCCCTTTTAAAAAACATGGTAATGCATTTCCTTCAGGGCTACCACAAAGTGCTTATGCAAAGTCCCCTTATAAAAAGATAAGAGCCCAAGTGAGAAAACTCAGAAACAAGGCTGTTGAATATTCTCAAAGGATGGAGTTGTTGGGGACACTGGGCATGGCCACTAGGTAACTCAAGGGGATGGAAGACTACGAGTGTCGATGAAGCCCCCTCGCTCTAGGCCCAGATGGCCCCCCCCTTCCCTTTTGTGCCCGGAGACACTCACAGCAGTCACGCTGAGGAGTTTGCAACAGTTTATTGCAGGCGCAGACTGGCTGAAGCAAGGTTAGGCCAAGCAGGACAGGAATGTTAGATAGTGCTGAACAAACAACTCCATATATGGGGGAATAGATGATAAGAGGAAAAAGGGGAACTGGCTGGTATACCGGATTGGCTATATGGATACTCAGGGCAGCTTGCTACTGGATAAGTATGCTAAAGAATGAATGTATAAAATATGTGTAACTGCTTGCACTGGTGTGCAGGATTTGAGATTGTTGTCTCCCTGTACCGCTTGAAGCTTCAAATAAACATTTCTACTTCTCCACCCTGTTGTGATATTGGGCAGCGTACACCGGGCAACGAATCCAGCTGTTGCTTGCCTCGGGCACTCTGTTCCAGCAACAAACTGACATCAAGATAACGTACACAATGACTTAATACTTGATGCCCATTTGCATCGGTGCATCCATCAGCCATGTATGAAAATATTTTGAATGTGGTGAGAGAATTCTTCACTTTTTCAACTGTTGAGTCTTTCACTGTTGAACCACATGCTTCTAGCCAGTCAGTCGAGTTTCTTGCAGAAGGATAGTGAGCATTTGCTGGTCTTGTTTGGAACCAGTGTTCAACTTCAGAATGAACAAGTGACAATGCGCTTGACATTGGCCTCCAGTTTGTAATGTGTGGTATTTCTTGCTTAAATAGTAAGTATGATGCCACAGCCATGTTTGTTCGCATGAATTGTGTTGTGTCTCCAGCATTCTTAACAGCCTCATTAACACTCACCGGTGTTGTCCTTGGTCAGCGGAGACTCAGAGTTCAGAGCTGCTTTCATAAGAGTTCACCTCCCAGGTGGGAGGCAAGAAGGCACCTTGCTTGTTCCTCCAGCTGCTTACTGTTCGCTCTGGCCGCTGTTCATTGTGCCACCGTTCACTCCATCGTTCTGTTGCCAATGGCCCTGCGCCGTCACCTTCTGCTGCCACCTGCCACTGTGACCTCTGCGAGTTGGTCTTTTGAGGTTCCACCCAGCTCTCAGTGATTTCAGCTGAGCCCTCTGTGGGGGAACCTCACTGCTAGAGCAGACTGGGCCATCTCTTCCACAGAAACACTGTCCCACAGCAGGTCTAAGCACTTAGACCTGATTATCAGTGATTTCAGCTGCAGTGGTCACTTAACAAAACAAAAACTATCTATGGAGCCTAATCAGCTCTGTCCTTAAACAGTGGAGAGGGGCAGGTCAAATAGTACTTGTGACTCAGGCAGACCATCAAGCAAAACACCTGTCCCCACCCTCTCTCTTGATGCCCTCAATCAGCAAAGGCTAAGCACAGTTCGACTGTCCTTTACTCATACAATAAAAATAATAACATTTCATTTCCCCCCTCCATTCAAATGATTTGTAACCCAACCCCATCCAAAATCTATCACTTGGGCAACACAGCTCTGTTTACTGGATACCTAGGTAGATTAGGTGTGAATGTAAATACAATCTGGTTCTAAAGCCTTTCCCCCTAGCCCTCAGCTCATCACTAGCTGTCAGGGAGAGCTCATTTAGACTTCGCTTACAAATCATAATTTGAGATTATTAGGTTGGCCAGCGTCACTGAAATGAATGCACTGACATTGTCATAAAAAAAAAAAAAGCTGTATAAGGAAGCTAGTTTATGTTCATACTTTTCAAATCTATTATACTTTTTCAGACACATGTATTTTATCATACAGTTTCAGAGTAGCAGCCGTGTTAGTCTGTATTCGCAAAAAGAAAAGGAGTACTTGTGGCACCTTAGAGACTAACAAATTTATTAGAGCATAAGCTTTCGTGAGCTACAGCTCACTTCATCGGATGCATCCGATGAAGTGAGCTGTAGCTCACGAAAGCTTATGCTCTAATAAATTTGTTAGTCTCTAAGGTGCCACAAGTACTCCTTTTCTTTTTGCATCATACAGTTTGTATGCTTTTAAAGTGTGTATTAATGTTTTAATTTCAATTCATATTTCCAAACAATCACTAAATTGGCAACACTGCATATAACTAGTTCACAAAACTGGCGGTGGGGACGGGGTTGGTGAAATTCAAGGTGGGTGTAGGGAAATGCCTGCCACAGACACTCATGTAACACATGTGCAGTGCGGACATGGGTACAATCTATGCCCACGGACACTCATATAATACGCGTGCAGCATGGACACACAACTGGTCAGTGCCTATGGACACTCATGTAACATGCGTGCAGCGTGGACACAGGTCCGGTCTGTGCCCAGGGACACTCATGTAACACACATGCAGCGTGCACATAGGTCCGGTCTGTGTCCACAGACACTCATCTAACACATGCGCAGAGCGGACACGGGTCCGGTCTGTGCCCACGGACACTCATATAACATGCATACAGCGTGGACAAGGGTACAGTCTGTTCCCAGGGACATTCATCTAACGCACGTGCAGCACAGACACGGGTATTGTCTGTGTCCACGGACACTCATATAAGAGGCGTGCAGCGCAGACACGGGTACAGTCTGTGTCCATGGACACTCATATAATACCTGTGCAGCACGGACACAGGTACGGTCTGTGCCTAGGAACACTCATGTAACACGTGTGCAGCTCAGACACGGGTGAGGTCTGTTCCCATGGACACTTATGTAACATGCATGCATCGTGGACACGGGTACAGTCTGTGCCCACGAACACTCATGTAACACACGTGCAGCACAGACACAGGTATGGTCTGAGCCCAGGAAAACTCATGTAACACACATGCAGCACAGCACAGATACGGTCTTTGTCCACGGACACTCATGCCTCACGCGTGCAGCACGGACACGAGCAAGGTCTGTTCCCAGGGACACTCGTAACACACGTGCAACGCAGAAATGGGTACGGTTTGTGCCCATGTAAACTCATGCAACACGCATACAGCATGGACACTGGTACAGTCTCTGCCCACGGACACTCATCTAACACGCATGCAGCACAGACACAGGTATGGTTTGTGCCCACGGACACACATATAATACGCGTGCAGCATGGACACAGGTACGGTCTGTGCCCAGGAGCACTCATGCCTCACGAGTGCAGCATGGACACTAGTACGGTCTCTGCCTATGGACAATCATGCAACACACGTGCAGCGCGGACACGGTTACAGTCTGTGCCCATGGACACTCATGGAACATATGCAGCATACAGATACTGGTGCAGAATGTATTCATGAACACTCATGCAACACGTGAAAAATGTGTGCTGTCATCAGGTGTTTGGCTCCATGTGTGTGTTCTCCCTATGTGCTGTCCCAGCTCTGCGCAGAGTGCTGGCACGGCAGACCTCAAGCGACTCGCCCAATGACCACAAGATCCATTAATGTGCAAAAGTGCCCGGACAGGTTTATCGTCGACAAAGCAAGGTAATAGCACCTGGCAGACTCTACGAGGATACTAGGACATGTATGCCTGTGACAGTGGACGCAGCTCAGTGAATGGCGGGACTTTCCGTTTCTCCCTCGGCTGGCCAAAGACACTCCCTCTGAGAGTCCATTTTATACATCAATGCAAAGAAGTTAGGTACTGCCCCCTGATGTAGTTAGTTAGTTGACACCCTCTGACGTAGCCAGTTATCACCCATCACCTTGTACATCTCTATCCATCACACTGTCATCCTGACCTTATCTTTGGGATGGGTCAGCATGTTGCTGTTCTCTTTAGGGAATGTGTTGATATCAAGGTGTTCTGATACCACTCTTCAGGAATGTGTTTGCTTGAGTGCTCTGTGTTTAGCACCACTTAGGAACGTGTGTTTTTGCAATATCAGCCTGTTCTTGCCAGATTTTGTGAGCAGGGCCTGCCTCTAGCTCACAGCCTGATTTTGCTTTATATCAACAAAGCTTTGACCACTACTTTAGCCCAGGCCTTGGACTCTGATACAAGGTCTTATGTTTCAGGCCCTCTTCCTACTACACATGCAACACAGCCATACAAACAGTTTGTGCACAACATATGGGTGACGTGTGAGAGATGCCACACGTGTGAGAGATGCCACACGACATATGGGTGACGTGTGAGAGATGCCAGATGCCACATCTTTTATTGGACCACCTGCCCTTGGTGGAAGGGACAAACTTCTAGCTTCATAGGACTCTTTTTTAGGGTTGGGGCTCTGCAAAGCTGGAAAGCTTGTCTCTTCCCCAGCAGAAGTTGGTCCAATAAAAGATATTGCCACACCCACCTTTTGTCTTTCATATCCTGGAACCAACATGGCTACAAGAGCATTACAAACAATATATAATGTGTAGCATACATGCAGCATGGCATCATAAAAGCCTTAGACATACAACACACAATCAAAATACATTTAATGCAGTCACACATGCACACAACACACTATATGCACACGTGCTCAATGCACATTCACACATGCAACATGCACCTAGACATGATCATGTGTGCAGCATGCGACACACAGTCACAGGGATAGCATGCCTGCTGCACCTAGTTGTGTGTGTGAGACACAGGGTCATGTATGCAACAGTCACACATGGCAGTCATGTAACTGTGCAACATATGTCCACATGTGCAACATGTATGTGACACACGATTTCACATGCAACATGCATTGGACATAGTGATATATGCAACATGCATACAACACAGTCTCACGTTCAACATGTATGCCACATAATCACATGTGTAACATATATGACACACATTTCATGTGACAATCGTGTCTGCAACATGTATGCAACAGAGCCATGGGTGCAATGTATATGTGACACACCATCACACAAATGATACTTGATCATATATGCAACATGTATGCCACATGTATGCAACACATGGCCACATGTGAAACGTGTGTAACACAAAGTCTGATTTTTCCAGATAAATTGGAGATAATAATTGTTATATTAGCACAAGGTTTCTATGCTGAGAGAGTAGCCAGGGTAAACTGTATATTTAACCCCCACCCAACTGCTGGGAATGTAATTTGGGATTGAGAGTGGAAAGAAACAATTGAGATAGGACAATTAGGAAAATAATGAATAAATAGGTGTTATCTAGTACCTTGCAGCCATTAGTCTCAGCACTTTACAAAGCAGAGGGTAAGATCTATATCTAGTGTTACTCCTGCAGCTATGTCACCAGTAGCCAGTGGCTGGGGAGAGTTTCCCCTGGTGCACACAGACAGAGCGCTCTCTGCTGTAAGCAAGTGATAGTGATGCATTCTGGACACCTCAGGTAACCCCAAAACAATGTTAGTGTAATTAACTAGTGGAACAACTTCCCAAGAGTTGCCTACTGCCCATGGCTGGCCAAAGACACTCCCTCTGAGAGTCCATTTTATACATCAATGCAAAGAAGTTAGGTACTGCCTCCTGATGTAGTTAGTTAGTTGACACCCTCTGACGTAGCCTGTTATCACCCATCACCTTGTACATCTCTATCCATCACACTGTCATCCTGACCTTATCTTTGGGATGGGTCAGCATGTTGCTGTTCTCTTTAGGGAATGTGTTGGTATCAAGGTGTTCTGATACCACTCTTCAGGAATGTGTATAGGGTGGACGCTCTGTCTGTAGCTCAAGAATTAGTTATTTTTGCCTTTTTCAAAAATTCAGATTTTTTTCCTTAAATTCCCAATTTTGCTCCATTTGCCAAAATGATGTTTACAGATCCAAGAAATTGATACCTGCTCTCTACAGAGTTTTTGGTGCATGTGTGTGACTGTGTCTATAAGACTGAACAAGTTTAAGCTCTAGGTGGCAGCATCCTCCTATGGTTACTATACTGGATACAAACAGAAACATCTTTCTGTCTTTTATGCCATTATTTATTGTTATTATTAATATTAATAATAATAATGATTTGTGCCAGGCACTATCCACACACACAAGAAGACTGAGGAGTCCCTGCCCTGCTTACAGTCTAAGACATTTTTACTAAATTAGGGGCTACCATTCTTTTCCCTGGTCGACTTGAAACCTGGCTGATGTGAAAGGTTCATTCACAGGAATAATGGACCAGAGGAATTGCCAGACTGGATCAGAGAAGTGATCCAGTTAGTCCAATATTATGACTCTAGCAGTAGCCGGCGCTAGATGGCTCAGGAGAAGGTGAGAGAACACTGCAACAGCAGTTATGGGATAAACGGCCCCTAGGGACAGTTATAGGGAAGAAGAGGGAAGTATTATTAATAGGATTGCCAACCCTCCAGGATTGTCTTTAATTAAAGATTATGTCATGAGATGAAATCTCCAGGAATACATCCAACCAAAATTGGCAACTCTAGTTATTAGCTTCTTCACATAAAACAAGAAGAAGTGGCCACCCAATGAAATTAATTAAAACAAACATAAGGAAGTACTTCTTCACACTTCTTCATTACCAGGGGATGCTGTGAGGGCTGAAAGTATAATTGGGTTAAAAAAATAATTAGGTAAGTCATGGAGGATAGGTCCATCAATGCCTATTAGCCAAGATGGTCAGGGATGCAATCCCATGCTCTGGGTCATAGGTGGTGCGGGGCTTTTTCATTTGGGGAGGCTTATGCGAGTGCCAGAAGCTCCCTAAAAGGTGGCGGGGCTACTGGTGCCAACCCCCAACTCTGCCCTGAGGCCTTGCCCTTGCTCCACCTCTTCCCATCCCTGCTGGCCTCTTCTCCTGAGGCCCTGCCCTCACTCCTCTCTACCGCTCCCCCCATCACTCTCCCCTCTTCCTTCCCCAACTCTGCCTCTCCTCCTGAGGCCCCCCCTGCCCACCGTTCACTCCTCTCTACCCCTCCCTCCCATCACTCTCCCCTAAGGCAGGAAAAAAGTGGGAGGGTATAGCCCTCCCACTTTTAAAAGTGATGGGGCCATGGCTCCCTGCCCCCACAGTTCTGGCACCACTTAGCTGAGTTGCTCTGGCATCAGCATGCACAACCTCTCCCTGGCTTGCCCACCTGTGGGACTTCTCCTCCTGCTGTGCGAGCTGATGCTAGAGCAACTCAGCTAAGGGATGCCAGAACAGGGGGAGCCAGGGGGTTGAGGCCTGTCACTTTTTTCCTGCTTTAAGGGTGAGTGATTGGGGGAGGGATGGAGAGGAGCAAGTGCTGGCAGAGAGGGGCAGGGACACTGGAACAATTTGTATAGTGGGGGTGCTGAGAGCCATTGGACCAAACTGTAAACCCTGTATATAATGGAAACCATTCAGGCCAAGGGGAGCTCCCGCACCCCAGCATCCCTAGTTCCAGCACTTATGGAGTGGGGACTCGGGGAAAGAGGGAGAACCTCTTGGGTCTTGGGGGGGAGCACGGGCAGAGCCACAGTCCAGGCACCAGGGCCCCTCTGCTTCTAGGGAGCTTCCGGTGGTGGCGTTCCAAAGTTGGCAAGCCGGCACGCTCCAAAGGAGGTGACCCGCACCCGCATCTGGCATTTCTTGCCCCCTGCATGGCCAGCCTCTTTGGGGGAGGCTTAGCCTCCCCAAGTCTCTTATACGTGCCACCCCTGCTCAAGTGTCCCTAAACCTCTGACCACCAGAAGCGGGCAACAGGGGATAGATCACTCGATAATTGCCCTGTTCTATTCATCTCCTTCTGACTGGACACTGTCGGAAAACAGGACACTGGGCTAGATGGACCATTGGTCTGACCCAGTCTGGCTGTTCTTATGTTCTGAGAAAGTTCCTTTCCAGTCCCATTAGCTCCCAGTCTACTCATGCCCTGAAGCAAGAGGTTTCTAGCTCTGGCAAAGCTTTTGTTTATTTCAATATTGACTGTTTTAAATGGATATTCATTTCATCCATCCAAATGTCCAACCTTGTGTGAACCCTGCTAAGATGTCCCAGTGATTGCAGACTCTCTTTGCCTCTGCGCCACCATTGCCAGTTCTTATACATCTCAGTGAGAGCCATTCCCTGCTGCCACACTATCAGGCTGTAGCACTAACACATGGCATTGGCAGGTCGTTCCTGTGACAGAATATACCCGTGTCCACTGTTGTGATAATCTTTGTACAAGAATGCCTTATGAGGTATTATTTGAAAACTCATAATTTCTGGTCATTATTGTCCTGGTAAAATATGTGTGGTAACTGTGTATGGAAAGTTATAAGTTTCCACTGTGTGGTGTTACTAACACGTGTTCCAAGTCTAGGGAGTGACCAAACCAGTTCCTCAGAGACAAAAGGCAAGCTGACATCCCAGCCAGATGTAAACAAGGCCAATGGGCCATTACCTTCTAAATGGCCAATCTTTGGCAGAAAAAGGGGCATGGGTGAAAAATCTATATCTTAGCAAAAAACAGCATGGAAGTCCCATCCACACAGCCTGTCACCATGCTCCCATCTGGAAATGCTTCTCAGAGAGGGAGCAGGACTATAAAAGGAAGGGGCAGACACCCTAACACTCTGAAGCATGAAGGGGCATAGAAATGTTTAGCATAACTGGCACATAAATACCTTGCAACACCAGCTATAAAAGTGCGATGCAAACACCTGTTCTTACTTTGAGGTGAGATTGTAAATAAAAAGCAGGCAGTATTATCTCCAGTACATGTAAATAAACTTGTTTGTCTAAGTGATTGGCTGAACAAGAAGTTGGACTGAGTGGACTTAGGTACTAAATTTTACATAGTTTTGTTTTTGAGTGCAGTTATGTAGCAAAAAAATTCTACATTTGTAAGTTGCATTTCCATGATAAAGAGATTGCACTAAAGTACTTGTATGAGGTGAACTGAAAAATACTATTTCTTTTTTTATTTTTTATAGTGCAAATATTTGTAATAAAAATACTTTGTATTCCCTGTTGTTACTGAAATAAACATATTTGAAAATGTAGAAAAACATCAAAAAATGTTTATAATAAATTTAAATTGGTATTCTGTTATTGTTTAACAGTACGATTAAAACTGCAATTAAGCATGATTATTTTTTTAATCAAGTTACAGTAACTCCTCGCTTAATGTTGTAGTTATGTTCCCAAAAAATGCTACTTTAAGTGAAACGAATCCAATTTCCCCTTAAGGATTAATGTAAATGAGGGGGGTTAGGTTCCAGGGAATTTTTTTTCGCCAGACAGAAGACTATATTTGAGATATATATACACACATATACACAGTATAAGTTTTAAACAATTTAATACTGTACACAGCAATGATGATTGTGAAGCTTGGTTGAGGTGATGAAGTCAGAGGGTGGAAGAGGGTGGGATGTTTCCCAGGGAATGCCTTACTGTTAAATGATGAACTAGCAGTCGGCTGAGCCCTCAAGGATTAACACATTGTTGTTAATGTAGCCTCACACTCTACAAGGCAGCATGAATGGAGGGAAGGGAGACAGCATGACAGAGAGCGACAGAGACTCACACCGTGTGTGTGTGTGTGAGAGAGATGTGCATTGCCCCTTTAAATATGCTGATCGCACTCTAAGTACACTGCCTTTTTAAGTAGATCAGCAAGTTGAGACAGCAGCTGCTGCCAGCAAGCTCTGTCCTGAGCCCTGTTGTGTCCCGTCTCTCCCTGCTACACCCTCTCTGTGGAGATGGCCCAATGGGGTAAAGGAGCAGGGGGGCAGGAGCAGGTGGGAGGGGGATACCCTGATATTAGCACCCCTCTTTCCCCTCGACCCTTGCACAACAAGCAGGAGGCTCCAGGAGCAGCTGCAAGGCAGAGGGCAGGAGTGGCACATGACAGTGGGGGGTGGAACAGCTGAACTGTCTGGCAATTGATAGCCTGCTGGGAGGCTGCTGCACAGGGAATTTAGGGGACCTGATGGGGGGCTGCCGGTCCACCCTGGTTCCAAGCCCCCACCAGCTCCAACGGGCTGCTCTTTCTGAAAGCAGGGACAAAGCAGGCAGCTGCCAAACAATGTTGTAAAATAGCATTGTGCAACTTTAAATGAGCATGTTCCCTAATTGATCAGTAATGTAACAACAAAACAACATTAACCAGAATAACTTTAAGTGAAGAGTTAGTGTAATTTGTTTTGAGTTAATCAACTGCAATTAATTGACAGTCCTACTTTGAATTTCACATAGTTTGTTAAGTTAGGCATTAATTGCATTTTATCTTTATTTTTCTTGTAGCCATTTCTGATTTTTATGCCTGTGCAATGGGGTATATTCCCCCTACACTGGACAGGGAAGGGTTAACCCCACACTGTGGTCTGAGGAAGCCATGCCCCCTCACCCCTGCTGGGCATGCTCCAACTGGAACACCAGTAGAAAAGGGAGCAGGTCAGCTCAGTTGGGGCTGTCTGTCAAGGAGGGTGGATGCATGTTTCTAAATCCAGTCTGTGAGCTGCTGAAGCCCCAGATTGTGGAAGCCAGACCTGCTGAGATCCAGGGTGATACCTGGCTACCTGAGAGAGAGCAGAGCTGCAGTGGCTGAGACACCCAGATCACCATGTTGGGAGATAGGGTAGGAAGTAGGGGGACTTTACATTGGTCTGGTTTTAGAACCAGTTGTAGGAACCCTGCTGATCCAGTGATGAGTACACTAACCTCTGACAGTGCCCTGGGTTGGGACCCAGTGGGGTATGGAGGGTCTGGATTCCCCTATCCCTCCTTCCACCCACCCATCTTGGGTGGTGGTCCATCCCTTCTACAACCATTAAACTGCACCTATAGTGAATCTGGCCATGAGGCACACAGTCCTGAGGAAGAGGGCATCTATATTGACTCTGGCTGCTAGGCCATATAGCCCTGTGAGGGAAGGTCTCTATAGTTACTCTGGCCATTGGGCCACATGGCCCTGAGGGAGAGGGCACCCATATTGACTCTGACCATTAGGCCTGCTGCCTCGAGGGAGGTGGTAGCTGTGTTGACTCTGACCATTGGGCCACACAACCCTAAGGGAAAGGACATCTGTATTGACTCTGGCCACTAGGCCAGACTGACCTGAGGTTAAGGGGGGTCGGGTGGACTTAGCTGCAGCTTTGCAACTCCCTTGCTCTGCCTAAAAAGGGGATTGGGCATACTTGCCCCATGACTGCCTCATTTGTTGTATTCACTTAAAATCTCTCTTTGTAGTTAATAGACTTGTTTTACTGTTTTATCTAATCCAGTGTGTTTAAATGAAGTGTTTGGGAAACTCCATGTGGGATAACAAAATATGTGCCTATTATTTCTATTGATGAAATAACAGCCCTAGATAAGTTTGTATTGTCCAGGAGAGGGCTGGGCAGTACAAGGCATACATTTCAGGGTGTGTGTGCGAGGGGGGAATCTGGGAGTGTGTTGGGGTCACCCTGCAGTATAATTCAGGCTGGTAAGAGCCAAGGTGTGGCTGGCTGTCTGCAGCACACAAACATGGACATAGCTGGGAGTGATTTGCTTGTGGCTATTTGTGAGTAATCCATGCTGGAAGCTACAGCATCAAAGTATTGTAAAGGGCACCCCAGGTTGGAAGGCAGGGGTGACACAGCTACTCATTAGTCTGTGTTTTACTATGTCACAATTCCATCATAATGAGATGTTTTTTCACAGGCCTTGGTAGCTTCTGGAGTTAGTTTCAGAATGAAACTGCAAAAGATATAAGGGAGATTTGCACACCTGAACCATTCATTCTTTGTAGGTGATAAATCTGAGGAACTGTCCCAGACTGAGGTGTCAATAGAAGAGGTTTTGAAACAAATTGATAAATTAAACAGTAAAATGTTAGCAGGACTAGACAGTATCCATCCACTTTTGTGATGGGCAAAAGGTTTAATTTCCCAAAACTTTGGGCTTCCTACATGTGACACAAGTCCTTTACCCGTTACACTTCTTGGACCCACTTCTGCAAGGCATGGAGCACTTCCTGAGTAGTGTCAAGGGCCCTCCGCCATTATGTCCATGGAAGCTGAGAGTGTTTAACACCTTGCAGACTTGCTGAATGGGCTGTGGGCTCAGAGATGTTGGACCTGGAGGACAGCAGCTAGAGGTGGACCTGATTCATTAAACTCAAGAGGACTTGAGGTTTTTATTCCATTAGGAAGTAGTAAAAATGTGGAATTTGACTCAGTCTGAATGTGGGAGATGTTCATTAGGTTCCTTAAGTCTTTCTCTGGACCCCATGTACCAGATTTTCAGGAACCATCTCCCCAGAGATGGAGACCTATGGGCTTTTCCATACTGCAAGGTGGAGGAATTTGAGGGTTGTTGATTTCTGTCCCAGGATTTTCATTGTGGATCCAATAATGATGCTTGACATCCCAATATTCATAAATTTTAAGGCCAGAAGGGTATTAAAATCTGACCATCCAGCCCAGCCTCCTGCATAACTAGGCCAGAGGATCCAGCCAGGGATTTCTGCATCCAACCCAACAACTCATGGTTCAAAAGCTAAAAAAATATGACATGACAGCACTAGCTGGGCAATGGCCTCTGTAGCCTGTGAGTTAGTGTGTTTTTTTTTAACTCTGCCCCATACAACTCTGCCCTAGTTGGCAAAGCCATATTATAACTGGTTAAAAACAAAACAAACAAAAAACCTACTTCCTCGGTTTTGTTTCACAATGCTGGAAATGGATCAATATTTGGCTTTATCGATTTCTGTGAATTTTTTTGAATGTTTTTCTGGCTTTCCAAAAGTTTTCAATTTTCAGAAATGACAGGAAAGGAAAATAGGATTTCAGCTACTTTGGAGAGGAAAAAGCCAAAAGAAAACGGGGGGGGGGAGGAACAGTCAAAAATCAAGAGAGGCTGCATGGTGTCCGATTTGGTTTAAAAAAAAAAATCAAAGTTTTATGAATATTTAGAAAAAGGCCATTTGAAAAATGTCCTGCAGTTGTAACTGTAAAACTAGTCTGCTCCCACATGGGCTGAAATGACACTTCACTATTGTTCCAGAGTGCATGATTGTGGAGACAAGCTGCTACACAAGGAGGCCTGAGCAGAGCAAGGGAACTTGATCAAGTCTCGCTCTTGTGGTTCTTTGGTTACACACATTGCCTGTTACTCAGATACTCCACACTGGCTTGTGAGCTGCGATCACAGTAACACCTCCTCTGCATACCTAGCCACAACAGAGGTAAATGCAGGTCCTCGCCACACTGCTGAGAGATGAGATGTCTCCCTTTTGTCCTGGAGAGTGTGGGGGCTTCAAAGAAAAGCCCAGAGGCGTTAGGAAATGGGGCCTGTCAGCAAGTATTCACAGTTAGCTCCTTGTCACACTCAGTCCCACCCACGGTTTTTCCAAGCAATAGATTGCTGTTGTGTGACATAGACATGCCCTCTTGCTGATTCTGGTCTCTCTCACTCTGTTTAGCTCCTGTCCCATCACTGAACTTACTCCTGCTTCATATCAGTGTAAGTGAGAGCGGGACCAGGCTCTACTCTAGGGGCAGCAAATGCTGTTGAAGTTTCTAATAGACTTAGAATTGTAGAATCATAGGACTGGAAGGGACCTTGCAAGGTCATCTAGTCCAGTCCCCAGCACTTTCTCACCCTCTGGAGCTTTCTCTTGGTCTCTGCCCGCATGCCTGACCTTTTAATCCAGCATTTCCAAGGTGTGGAGTGCTCACAGATCTAATCCAATGATCTCTCTTGGGTACCCACCAGACTCTGTGTGGGAACCAACCTTTAGATCCCATGTGCTTTAAGCATCCAGAATCTGAAGAGAATCCAAGCACTGCCCCATCTTGGAGTCCCTAGGCACACTCTTGGGGTATAGACCCTCTACCTACCACCCTCTTGAGAACTTAGACCCTGAGATCAAACTTCCTAGTACTTGGGACTAATGCTGACCTTTCCCTATAGCTTAAACACATGGCCTCCCAGAACACCAGACGTGAGGGTGTTCTGCATTCACAAGGCAACTCTTCAAGGGTGTGTGGTAGTGTAACAGGGTGCTGGCCAGGAGGTTCTGAGCCAGGCCCCTGTTAGCACAGCCTCAATTAAGGAGTATTAATTGGTGCTGGCTGGTATAGCTCGCCTAAGGGCTTCAGCAGAAATGCCTGCTGGCCTTATCAGATAGGGGGATTTATAAAGCTGGCAGAAAGGAAGCTAAGGGGGGAACTGGAAAGAGAGGAATCTGTGACTGTAGTGCCCTGCTGGCTGAAGAGGCTAGCTGTTTCCCAGGGAACCGTGTGGAATGGATTGTATATAATGGTGATGGGAACTAACACTGTGAATAAAAGGGCACTGGCGCTGGCATGCTAAGCGGTCTCTGACTGATTTGTGGCATGAGCAGTGAAGGGCTCTGTTACAGGTAGGTGTAGCACATAAAATGCATGGATGATTTGCACAGGACTAACAACATTGCTCTTTACTTAATTGCACAAGAAATATACAGACCTAGACAAAAATAACAAACCCTACATGTGTTCCCCTAGTTAAGTTTCCTCACCATTCCAGAGCATTCTTTGGGCTAGAGCCAGGGTCCTCTGGGGCATCCAGGGCCCTTCTGCTGCAGCTTATGACTTATCTTCCCAACCATGGAGCCTCTCCTCTCTCTCCAGGTCAGCTGGCTTTGACCTTGGTTGGTCTCACAGCTAAATTAGGCCCCCTCTTAATGAACTTGCCTGTTAGTGGGACAATGGGGCCTGTGACCAGCCCCTCCATCAAGTGGGGGGCCCTGGAATAATGGGTGCCCCAACACCCTGACCCACTCTGCCTGCCTGCTCAGTGCTCCTGCTGTGGAGTGGGGTTGGGGTGCAGTGGCTTGCCCTGCTCTGCCTGGTGCTTGTCAGGAAGTGTGGGGGGGGAACCCCTGTGCCCTGACCCTACTCCCTAGCAGGAGTGCCTGGTGGGGGGCAGGGCAAGCCCTCACACCCCAACGCCTTTTCCCTGGCAGGAGTGCAGGGAGGTGCAGAGGTGGCCCCCTCTTGCTCTGGCCCAGGGCCCCACAAAAGCTTAATCCACCTCTGTCTTTTCCCCTCTCCTGCCTAAAACTTCTTGTGTGGCTCTAAGTCTTTATCTGACTCATACCACTTCTGTGGTATTTAAAGGCTAGCATCAACACCTTGCTTTCTCTGTCCTGCTGTTGATGATTTTCCACTCCCCAAATGCCAGCCCCTACTGAGGGGTTGGGTAAACTTATTTATCCTGGTTTCAGCCAACCTCCTTAGCACACCCATTGTGTGGTTAGAGTTAACTTCTCTGCATTGTCCCTAGTCCAGTGGGTATGTGCTTACAAGCCATACCAGCATTCATATGTTGTACAGAGAGATTCCCCAAATCATCACAGGGTGCTGCCCTTAGGGGGTGCAAAGGACTAGCTGGGCATTGGACAGGCCCCTCAGTTAATCTCCAGAAGGTTCATTTTCATTTAAAAAAATCACACTCTAGCTGTTCTGGTCACAGAGACCTTGAGAACATGATCCAAGTCTAAAGGATGCACTGATGGCTGCCTGAGTTTGCAGAGACCCTGAATGATATTTAAATGTCAACATTGTTAATTATTTCAGGACTCTTCAAAGCATGTGAAAAAGAAGAGGGAGGATGAGATTTGCACACTCCACTCTGAAGGAGCACTCATTTATTCAGCCCTTTAACAATTCATAGCAGGCCATATGGGGGCTGCATTGTTTCATTTTTCTGTTGAGGGGATGTCAGCTTCCAAAACTTTGAGAGAGGCTACAAGTGTAAGAACTGCCTCTTCATAGGCCTTCCCTGGATTTCTTTAGGACTAGTACCTTGCTGCAAATGTCCACTGCGACAATTGCCTTTCCCAGGCTTGCTGCTAGCAAACACTGCTAGTGGAGATGCACAGGAACGGTGACAAGGGGACACAATAGTGCTATTATTATTACTGCTGTCTTCCTGTGAAGAGGGGCTGGCAGGCACTGGAGGCTATCACTCTCTATGAAATGCTGGGAAGCAACTGCTCCCTGAATAACGTAACCACCTCTAACTCCCCTCCTTGAAAAGGCTGTTAAGAAGCTCAGGTTGGCCCAATCCCACCAGCACTTGGCTTCCCCCAACAACCTGGTTCAAAGAGATTGGCTTTGATTAGTACAGGGCCAGAGAGACTTCAGGGTTTCCTGACACAGGCCCTTTCATTCACTGCAGCTGCATAACTTAAAACGAGGGGCTGTGGCCAGGCAGTTGGCCTGGGTGCCCTTCTGGAGCTACTCCCAGCAGGTTAGCCTTTGTTTTGGGCATGAGGGATCATGTCTGAAGAATCCAAAGAAGGTTTTGCATCCCCCTGCTCCCTCCTCCCATCGCTCCAGCAAGGTGGTTTCTAGGCCCCTGTCCATTCCGGAGGAGTGCCAGGGAGGACCCAGGGGCTGGACTGTTTCCAGGGGCCTCCATAAAGAACCCCAGGGGAATCCTGTTTCCTCTGGTCCATGAGGGCAGCCCAGGCCGAGGGGCTGTCTGGGGCGAGAGGAAAGGAGCCAGCCTGAACAGTGTGCAGCCATTCATTGGTTAAAGTGGAGGCTGTTGCTTTTCTTAGCTAACAGAGATGTGATGAGAAATACAAAGCCGCTCTCCTGCCCCCTCCCCCCCATGTCTTTCTCGCCCTCAAAGCAGGGACAGCGGGTGAGCGCTCTGCCTGCAAGATTGGCCACATCAAAGCAAGAGTTGCAGGTCTTCTTGCTTCAGAGAGCCTGCAGCAAGAGTGAGAGACGGAGCAGAGAAGGGAGGCTGCCAGCATTTTCAGGGGTCCTGGCCAGGCTCACAGGGCCCCCATAGCTTTCAGAAACAACCAACAGGTATGTTGGGTTTGCTTGGGGGTTTGCAAACTGTGAATGGAAACCACCAGATATCTAAGCTTGACTCTGGGGTCAAGACAGGTGCACCAGTCGCTCCCGTCAGTACTAGGCGCACACACTGCACAGGGGCAAACATGACACCTGGGAACCATCTCTCTGCCCCAATCTCTCTGCAGCTAGTGGGGGGGGGGCGTGGTCTGTGCCAGGGAATCCTGACTATTTGGCATGCAGGTTCGCTGCCCTCATCCTGGTCAAAGAGCTCTGGGGCATGTATTCTGCCTTTAGAGCAGTTGCTTTGAAAAACCGGGGATGTGAAAAGCAAGGCAGGCTATTGACATCAATAGTGGAATTTCCCTGAACAAACTCAGTGGGGAGGATCTGCCTGGTCCCACTGTCCCCACTGCACTCAACCAGCAGCCACAAAACCTCAGTGATTTTCAACAGGCTTTTTGGATACGCTTTTCATTATTCAGCAATTATGGATGATTTGAGAGGAAGAATGGGCTGACTTGGGAGAGCAGGGTTCTGTTCCTGGCTCCAGCACAGACCCCCTCTGTGACCTGGGCCTCTGCTCCCCATCTGTGCAACGGGATGCCCTGCCCTGCCGCACAGGATGTGGGAGGACAAATGCATTAAATATTGGGAAGTGCCCAGCTACTGTAGTTATGGGGGGACTGATAAGTGCCTTAGATTAATGGTTTATTGATCTTTCAAACATCCAAAAATGTACTAGGTGCATCAAAAAAACAAGTTGAAGACTCAGTTTTTGTGCTGAAGAGTTGCTAATCTATCTGACCTGACACAACTAGCAAGGACCATAAACAGGCAAGAGTGATGTATGGAGGAAGGACAAGGGGGATAATAAAACGAGGACGATCTTGGGCTCTGGAATGGGACCCTAGAAATTTAGGTTAAATTTCTGGTTCTGCCTTAGACTCCTGGTGGAATTCTAGGGTATGTTTGAAAATCTGGCCCTTAAGGGGGAGGGAAAAAAAACCCTCCACATGCCTCAGTTTCCCCATTTGTAAAATGGGGATCATGCCCTCAGTCTAATAAGAGTTGTGAAGGTCCAGCCACCAATGTCTGGGAGGGACTTAGAGTTTAAGGCCAAAAGGGACCATCAGATCATCTATTCTGATCTAGACTGCATAGTGACTCTTGCAGTGAAAGCAATAACTTGGGTTTGTCTAGAAAAGGAAGATGGCCTCAGCAGCCTTGGCAGTGGTGGAACACGAAGTACCCGCATAGACAGAGCTCTAGGGGCCCCCAGTGCCTCAGGACGGCATAGGCTCATATTACTGCTTCTGGTGGCATTTATTATATTTTTTTTGGTATTTTGCCATCTTTTTTCTGAAAACTTTATATGAAAATTCCAGCCTAGTGGTTGTTTCACAAACTCTTTTTTTACTTGCTCATTACTTTTAATTGTCACGGGGGAGCTCATGATTGGTCACTTGTCACATGGTGTTTCCATTTTAGATGGCCTGTGTGACCCAGGAGCCAAAGTGTCCTGGTCTGAATGCTCAGGGAGTGGGGGACTAGCAGTTTCTTGAACAGACCAGACTGAAATGGGGGCTCATCTGTGCACAGCCAGCATGGCTGGCTCAGTTTGCGCATGGCCCCATTCTTTCTGCTGCAGGACTCTGTCCTGCCATTAAACGGCTCCTCCCACCAGCTCTGTAATTGTCCCTCCAAAGAAGGATGGATTCATAAGAAATGACTGGACCACACAGCAGAGATTTGTCCGGCCTAGGGTGTGCAGGGTGTGTGTGTGTGTCAGAATGAGGTAGCAGCTAATGCCTTCTAACAGGTCCTTAAACAACAGAGGGCGAGACAGAGGCTTTGACTAGCTGGACAAGTTGAAGGCTAGACTCCCACTTCTCAGCTCCAGCTCACTCAGGTAACCCACTTTAAAGTCTCTGCTGCCTTGTCTCCACTAGACCTTCAGAACACGGCAGTTTGAGTGTGGTACTAACCCTTCCTACCAGCTAGTCAGGGCAAACCTAGACAGCCACACAACGGGCAGCCCTCTCCACAGTACACAGAACACTATTATGGCACAAGACATAGCCCTGATGGCATGGATCCATTTGCAAGTGGAATGGGTCCCCTGGGAGCTGCTAGCTAGGGCTAGTACCAGCTCCTGGTTGTGGGAAAGGCCAGGTCTGGAGCTATAAAGAGAATTCCCTCTGACATGTCACAGGCTTTATTCAGTGTTGACAATGTGTGTTTGCTGCTTTTCCCACAGAAAGCTGGGACCAGCCTGCTGTGTTCCTGGGAGGTTATTTTATCTTGGACTTAATTTATGAAAGGGCCCAAGAGAAAGCTAGAAGGCTTTAAAACTGGATTCGGAGATCTCACCATTCAGAGGGTGAAACACAGGGGAGGGGCTGGGCAAACCCTCCAGAAAGGCTTATCTCTTGTGGGGCTCAGAGGAGCACTCACTTCCTGCCAAATTGCCTCTTCAGTGCTCCCAGGAGTCCCAGCATGAAACAAACCCAAAGTTTATTTAGGTCTCTGGTGATGACAAAGGGCAGTACCCAAAACCTGTGTGAAGTCAGGGTTCAGCTTGTGTGGACTCCCCTGCAAAGGCAAGAGTTTGGGACTGCCGTGTGAACTGGCTAGGCAGAACAGTCCTGCTGACAGCAACTAGTCTGGAATCTCAGAAAGGGCGAGAGGTTCTTCTCTCTCTCACCCCAGCATCAATCAGAAGTAGGTACCCCACGGCCTGTGGAGTCACCCTGGTATAAGATTGGCTCAGTGAGATTGGATTCAGGCTCAGTGGGTATGCCTACCCTGCAATTAAAGCGGTGGTTTAATTGTGATGTAGATCATAGGACTGGAAGGGACCTTGAGAATTATCTAATCCAGTCCCCTGCACTCATGGACTATATTATCTAGAACATACCTGACAGGTGCTTGTCTAACCTGCTCTTAAAAATCTCCAAAGATGGAGATTCCACAACCTGCCTAGGCGATTTATTCCAATGCTTAACCACCCTGACAGTTGGGAAGTTTTTTTCCTAATGTCCAACCTAAACTGCCCTTGCTGTAACTTAAGCCCATTGCTTTTTGTCCTATCCTCAGAGGTTAAGAAGAACACTTTTTCTCCTTCTTCCTTGTAACAACCTTTTATGTGCTTGAAAACTGTCATCATGTCCCCTGTCTTCTCTTTTCCAGACTAAACAAACCCAATTTTTTCAATCTTCCCTCATAGGTCATGTTTTGTACACCTTTAATCATTTTTATTGCTCTTCTCTGGACTTTCTCCAATTTGTCCATCTTTCCTGAAATGTGGCATCCAGAATTGGACCCAATACTCCATTTTTTATAATAATCAGTGCAAAGTGGAGTGGAAGAATTACTTCTCATGTCTTGTTTACAACATTTTTGCTAATACAGAATGATGTTTGGTGTTTTTTTTGGCAACAGTGTTACCCTATTGACTGATATTTAGCTTATGGTCCATTCTGACCCCCAGATCCCTTTCTGCAGTACTCCTTCCTAGACAGTCATTTCCCAGTTTGTATGTGTGCAACTGATTGTTCCTTCCTAAGTAGCGTACTTTGTATTTGCCCTTATTGAATTTCATACTATTTACTTCAGACCATTTCTCCAGTTTGTCCAGATCATTTTGAATTTTAATCCTATCCTCCAAAGCACTTGCAATCCCTCCTGGCTTCATATTGTCTGTAAACTTTATAAGTGTACTCTCTATGCCATTATCCAAATCATTGATGAAAATATTGAACAGAACCAGACCCAGAACTGATCCCTGCAGGACCCCACTCAATATGCTCTTCCAACTTGATTGTGAACCACTGATAACTACTCTCTGGGAATGGTTTTCCAGACAGTTATGCATGCAGCTTAGATGTTCAGGCTTATGCTGGAGACCACGCTGTAGGATCCTGTGAGGTGGGAGGGTCCCAGAGCTTGGGCTGCAGTCCGAGCCCAAACCTCTACGCTGAAATTAAACACCCCTGCTGCTGCCCAAGTGCCACCCCCACCCCTGACCCCAAGTCAGCTGGCATAGGCCAGTCGCAGGTGTCTAATTGCAGTGTAGATATCCAGAGTTTTTCTCTGTTGGGGTTTGAAAAGTACTTAGCTATCCTGGGAACTCCTCTCTGGTCAGCTACTCCAATCCTGTTGGAAGCTGCTGGTGTCCCATCTCTGCAGAGCTCCTTGTTTCCCTGGAGAGGAACACGGAGGTGACACATGCTGTTCGGCGCAGCCATTCTGTGTGTTGGAGTTTCTTGTGCAAAGAACAGGGAGGGTTTCTGGCTTGCAGGAGGAGGGTGTATCCTCACCCTAGCTAGGTCAGGGATGTAGGCTCTGTTCACAGCAGGACTGTGGGCTGGGTTCTGAATGCTGCAGCTCTCTCTAGTGTCAGTTTCAGTGTGTCCTGCTCACCCGGACCCTCTTCCAACCCCCATGCTGGCAGGGCCTCGGCTCCCTTATTGGTGGAATGGCCCAGCTCAGCGCTGGGCTGCGCTTGGGAGCTGGTTTGGGTGACTTTATCCCCTTTGCCTGTTTGTTTGTCAGACTCTTGTGAAAGCTGGAAGTGACATTTCTTCCCCTGGTTTGGTTTCCCCACTTGGCAAACAACCCCCCTCCATGCCTGCCTCCCCATAGATCTGGATGCTAATTATTGTTTGCTTTCTTTTGGGGAGCACTCAACTGGCACTGCCAGATATGAGAATTGGCCCCACATGGTATCGTGGAGTCCTGAGTTAGACTCCTCTCCTGGAAATGCACGTTTCCTCCTGAATACAAATAGAGTACAAGATAGTGGTGTTGTAGTATGTCAGTCCCAGGATATTAGGTCTGGTCTACACTATAGCATTAGTACGTCAACCAAATTCTTGTAAGCGTCAATACTAAAATGTAGCTCCCACTGACGAAAGTAACCCACTGCACCGACCTAACAACTCCACCTCTGTGAGAGGCGTAGTGCTTAGGTGGATGTAATTAGGGTGCAGTGTCCATGTAGGCACTGCTCTACTTACATTTCCTGTTGGCTGTTGCCCCTGCTCGGGTCTCACAGCTGGAGCCCCCCCCTTGCTCTGGGGCTGACAGCCCAAGCTCACTGCTCAGCCTGTCAGCTCCTGGTGACAGAGCTCCAGCTGTCAGTGCCCCACACAATTAAGTCAGTGGAAGTTCCTGGTAATGATGTGCATCACCAAGAGAGGGGATGTAGTGTGGATGTGATACAATGCTTTAATTACTGCGGGGGCTGTACATCCAAATAACTTTTTTTTTTTTTTTTTAAGGTCAGGCTTGACACAGCCCTGGCTGGGATGATTTAGTGGGGGGGACCATGAGGACCAGGCTTTGAGCAGGGGGTTGGACTAGATGACCTCCTGAGGTCCCTTCCAACCCTGATATTCTATGATTAACTTAAATCAACTTTGTAGTGTAGACATGCCCTTAGAGACCAGGTAGGTAAGGTAATATCCTTTTATCTTATATCTTAATGATACATATTTAACCCAAGCTCTGGGACCTCCCACTTCGCACAGTCCTAGAGCCTGGGTACCAGCCTGAGCCTGAACATCTACATTGCAGTTAAACAGCCTCTTAGCCTGTGTCAGGTGGCATGGGACAGCTGTGGGTGTCTAATTCCAGTGTAGACATACCCTGTAAGAAAGGCCACTCCTGGTCCCACCATTCTGATGCAGCTGCAGTGAGGTGGGTTGGTAGCCATCACTTTGGCTCAGAGGCAGAGAACCTGGTGGGGGAGACAGGGCCCTGGTGGTTCAGGCCTCGCTGTCTCAGGCTGCTGTTGAGACTTACATGGCCTTG
Source organism: Dermochelys coriacea (assembly GCF_009764565.3). Classification (NCBI taxonomy): domain Eukaryota; kingdom Metazoa; phylum Chordata; order Testudines; family Dermochelyidae; genus Dermochelys; species Dermochelys coriacea. The sequence goes on from NC_050087.2 coordinate 13,401,049, forward strand.
CACAGGCCTGAGAACATGCCCTGGGGCTTATGCCCCCCACCCTCCCCCAGCCCCTGTCTGTATGGCATCCTGGGGGAGGGGCAGTGCAGGGTGTGCTGCGGGACAGGCAGCGTGGAGAGCACATGTGCTGGGCAAGAGGCGGGGGGCGGTTCTAGGGGAAAGGCAGTGTGGGAGGGCATGTGCTGGCGAGGGGTAGTGGGGGGTACGTGTGCTGGAGTAGTGAGGGTTGCTGGGGGAGGGTATGTGCTGGGCAAGGGGCACTGCAGGGGTGACCATGAGGACCAGGCTTTGAGCCACATGGGCACATTCTGTAAGTCACAGACAAGAGACTTTTCAAGCTTGGTTTGTGCCCTTGTGACAAAGTAACTCATGTGCAGTGTTCAGCATCCCATCCCTGTGGAGCAAGCAGCTCCCCTTCCCAAGGTCCAGGCAGCCCAGGGCAGATGGGATAAGGCACAGGCCCCAGGTGCAGTAACCAGGGAGCATATCACCTTCCTCATCCTCTACAGGGAAGGAATGGCCTCCTTATCTGACCCCCAGGGCAGAGGGCACCCCCACAGTGGGTGCTGAATGGCCTGCCCTGTGTCCGAGACCAGTTATCTCCTATCTCACTCCTCTGGTGCAGAAAGCTCCTGGGCATGGCTGGGCCAGAGGAGGCTGAGGCTGGTTTGTCACCAGGAGGGTGATCCAGGCAGGACTCAGTCCGAGCATGGCTCCCACTCACCTTAGCACCTGACAGGGACAAAAGGGATCACCCGTGTGAAAACCCTATCCCCTGTGGTACTGCACTGGTGGCAGATGGGAGGGCTCTGCCCACGACTGGGCCAGCCCTAGGAGCAATATCCGCAAAGGAAGCAGAGTGGCAGTCAGATGGGGAAAGGGCACAGGCTGGGGCACCCCTGCAGCTTTCCCCGGCCTATTCCATTAATGGGGCATGCAAGACTCAGACTGAGACGGGCCCTTTCACAGGGTTCCTGGGACAAAACCAGGACAATGCTGGCAGGCTGGGGATTACCCTAGTGCCAGCTTTCCCTGCAACACTCCCTGCTCAAGGCTGTGTCCTCGGCATCATCAAACCCTCACACCACCTATCCCCCAACAGCTCTGTGCCCCCCCGCCACATATGCCTTTGCATCACCCAGTGACATCAGAGGGGAACACCTTTAAAATTGGTCGAAGGAAATACTTTTCACGTCACACAATTAGCCTGTGGGACTCTCTGCCACCAGATATCATTGTGGTTACAAGCTCAATAGGGTTAAAAGAAGAACGGATGTTGTATCCCTGTTTCATTGGAGAGGGTAGAAAGGGTACAAGGGCTATAAACCCTACTGCCTCATGGGTCACTAATGGAGGGGGTTAAGGAGCCATGGACAGGTTATTCCAGAATTGCCCACTAGAGGGTTTCCTTCAGCTTCCTCTGAAGCAGCCCACCCTGGCTGGCGTCCAAGACAGGAGCTGGACTAGATGGACGCTGCTCTGATTTGCTACAGCAACGCCTGCGTTCCAGCGGCGAGTGCCAGGGCATTGTGTCTACCTGGCCATCTTGGGAGCTTGTTATGCAGTCCAACAAAGGCCCCTGCTGGACACAGGCTTCCTCCTCCCGCTCCCGTGGGAGGAAGAGGCAAGCAGCTTTAGGGCCGGACTGGAGCCACACGAGGAGCCTCATTCTGGGTGACAGGTTTCAGAGTAGCAGCCGTGTTAGTCTGTATTCGCAAAAAGAAAAGGAGGACTTGTGGCACCTTAGAGTCTAACAAATTTATTAGAGCATAAGCTTTCGTGAGCTACAGCTCACTTCATCGGATGCATTTGGTGGGGGGGAAAAAACAACAACAAAAAACAAAAACCTGGGTGAGATTCTCAGGTTGGGGGCAGGAATTTCAAACTTTTCTCTGGGAGAAAACTGGTCTCTTATCTTCAAATCTCAACTCGGGCAGGGGCTGCACCTGTGTCTGGACTTGGGTCAGCAGCTCCCAGCCAGCAAGGCTGATATCCACAATCCCCTATGTTTTCCAGGAGCTCTGGTCCTCTGGAGCGGGTCCCAGCTCCTCCATTGCAAATCTGTGTTACCACCTGTGGGTCAGTGCACCATCCCCATGCCCCAGCAGGCTCCGAGGCGAGGGCAGTCTGACACAGAAGACACCCCCAGCTGGGGCGAGGGGGTGGCAGGGAAGAGCACAGGTTACAGCTATATGCTGGCTGGTGGGTAGGGGGCATCTCTGCCTGTTCACTGACCCAGCCACCCCACGTGCTCCCCTGTGATTGTCTCCTCTCCTAGAGATCAGCTGCCCCTGTGGATCAAAGTCCCTTCCCAGAGGCCTCTGGGGTTGGTGCTGATGATGAGTTTGCCTTGACACTTCAGTGGGTGCTGGGGCTATTGCCCCATGATCGTTTCAAAGCTGAGAAGGAATTTCTCCCTCTTCCAAGGACTGCTCATTTGCTACAGCTTGCGGGAGGGCTGGTTAAAGCCAGAAAGACCAGGACCCGCCCGCCCTGGCCTGGAAGTGCCCAGAAGACTTGGCTGTGCCCCAGTGAGATGGAGGTGCTGCTTCCACGCAGTCAGGACATTTGCTGGTTTATGGCTGTGAATGCCATGATCAGCTAGATGCGACAGTCCAAGGGGGCTGGCGTGACTCACTGGCTGGAGCAGGGTCCCTGAAGGAGCAGGAAGCCCCTCACCTCTGAAGAACATTTTCTTACCCCCACTCTGCGCCGCTAATAGGAGCGAACTGATCAGCCATCGGCCCCGAAGGAGGATCCTGCCCAGCACAGAGTTGTGCACGATGCGGCTGGATGGGGAGAGCAGGGAACCCATGGCCTCTATTACTGAGATGCTAGCTGCAGGGCTAGCAAAGCCCCAGAGAGGGGAGAGCACCTAGCTAAGCGCCTCTGTCACTGGGTGGCTGCCCTTTGAGGGATCTTAGCCCTGCCTCCCCTGTGTCTGATCAGCTGAGATGCTGAAAACTGGGGATGAGCAGCAGGAGGGATGCGAGGGTAGAGGCCCCTGGGCTTGCACTTTATGCTATTTGGTGAGTTTGTATTTGAAGAATAAAACTGCCTTGCAGGCAGGGCCTGAGCAGATTCTGGGTCTGGGTAGTCCTTCCTGGGCTCAGGAGCCAGGCCAGCAACTTCTAGCCTTGTCCTTAGGGTGAGGAGGGTCAGTCGTCCATGTCTCCTCAGCCATGCCCACAATCCATTCTTTGGGTGCCCTGCCTATGTACAAGGTGAGGAGGCTGGTCGGCAGGAGACTCAGCTGCCCCCCGCTCAGGCTGGGGATTTGCATCAGCCGCCATGACCCTAGATTGTGAGTTCTGTATCAGTGCAGTGCTGAGCCTGCTGGGGCCTGATCTCTGCTAGGGGTTCAGGCTCAGCTACAACCCAAATTGCTGCCAGGAACCAGTGCCCATGAAATCCTCATGCTGGAGTGTAACAACTGGTGTTCCCCATGGTGTGATCCCACTCGTTGCTGGCTGCTGCTTTGTAACTGGAGCTTACTGTGAACGGATTGAGTGTGACCTCCTGGGCAGTTGTGCAAGGGGGTCAGGGGAGTCCAGACACAGGGAGGAACTGCTAGTGTCTCAGGCATACAGGCAAGTCATGCATTCCCCATCCCCACCTTGAGAGCTGCTTCCTTGAACACGTACTCAGCCTTCGCTTTGGCCATCTCTCTGTTACTGCCCAGCGAGTCGCCAGCCCACTGCTGTTCCATCCCCCCACCCTGCTGCCAACAGTGGCTGTGGAGAGGCTGGCAAGACAGGTGCCTGCCCAGCAGCGTAACCTCCCTATCCACACACAGCACATGAACCACAAGGTGTATTTAGATGAGATCCTCAGAACTGAGTGCCTGTTGCTCAGGATGAGAAATGGGAGTGTGAGACTTTCAGCCATGCAGCCCTGGCCTGGTTACCTTCCCTTCGGTGCCGATCCCAGGGCTTCTTCAGAGATTAGCAGCTGGGGTAGCCGTGACCCACCGCGTGCCCAGACAGTCATGGCTCCCCTACATTAGCTTGGCTGGTTTCAGTATTGACTGCTTTGCTGAAGTAGTTATTTGCATTTTCCAAATACCCCTCTAGGTGCCATCCAGTGTGTGGGCACCAGATCCATCACTCTCAGATCACACTGTAAGGACTGACCACAGGTACCCCCACTGCCCACACGCTCTTCAGCAGCCTCACCCAAGGGAAAGATGAGCTTGGAGGCATGCCTGGAAGGTAATAAATCAGGGTGCAAATGAAGCTGGGAGCAGTGAGTTCCTAAACCGATGAGCCCCCCAGCCCAATGTGAGCTGCCCCCAGCCCCCTCTCATTTATGCTGAATTAATGTAGTGGTGTGGATTCACACCAGCTGAGAATCCAGCCTGCAATGTTTCCCCTCTAATGCTTACAAGAAATAAAGCCACATTACAGCCACAGGAAACCAGCCTGCCTAGGGCTTCTCAGGTCTTGTGGTAATACACTCTTCTTACCTCAGCCCTGAGGCTGCCCTTTGCACTGCTCGGCAGCTCAAGCCCTGCTACTGCAGAGCTCTGCTTCTAGTCCCCAGCCCAGCAGATGAGTTGGGGGTGTAGCCAGGGAGAGGGGTGTGGCAGGAGTGCCAGTGCTGTCTGGCAATCCCCTGTTGCCAGAACGGCTCTTGGGGATTGACACAGCTGGGCACAATTTGGAGGAGCCCTGAAACTACTCACTTGTGCCCCTCCGATGTGCTGAGAATGACTCTGCCGTGGCAGACCCTCAGTGTGCTGCACAAATTATTGGGAGCAAAGGCAAAGCTGGTGGTGGCGGGGGGGGGTGTGAATTGGCATGGGCTGGTGGGGGGCGAAGAAGGGACAGAGAAGTATCATAGAATATCAGGGTTGGAAGGGACCTCAGGAAGTCATCTAGTCCAACACCCTGCTCAAAGCAGGGGCAATCCCCAATTTTTGCCCCAGATCCCTAAATGGCCCCCTCAAGGATTAAGGTCACAACCGTGGGTTTAGCAGGCCAATGCTCAAACCACTGAGCTATCCCTCCCCCCCAAGTAGCTCAGTCCAGAACGGGTCAGAAAATGGGAACCTGTTTTCACAAAAAAAGATAAAAAATTGGAAATTTGGAAGTTGTTACCAAAGGTTCAAATCAGATCCATTTTCTGTTTAGTCAACATTTTTCAAGCACTCTTTGAGTTGTGTAGAGTTTGGAAAGCATTTGGATAATAATTGCAATAATATTGTGTGGGGAATCTCAGAAGCATGACATTTTTCACGTAAAATATCAACAATCTCTCATGGAAAAGTTTCTTTTTTAAAAACGTGGCCATTTTTCAATGAAAACCATTTTGTCCCAGAACCATTGACAGGCCGCTACACTTTGGCAATCCAGAAGCATTGGAACAATTTCACAGAGCAGTAAAGCTTTTTCATTTTCTGGGTGGGGGGTGTGTGTGGGGGGGGTGCAGCACCAACTCATTTCCCTCAGTTCACAGCCCTGCAGGATGGAGAGTTCCCAAGGAGCAGGTCCCAGAAGAGGGAGAGAAATTCCAATATGTACTTCAGACAAAAGGCAGATTAGCCTGGGGCCAGGCCCGGCTGTTTCAGGAGATTAATTATTAGTCAGGTGCAAATAAAATGAGCAAGTTAAATATGGTGATAAAGATTTAGATAAAGCAGAGCCATTATACATGCATTTTATGGCAGGGCAGGAGAAATAACCAGCTTGTGCAGCTGTTCATGCTCTAAGCCTGTTTAGAACTGAGTGTATGAAACCTGAATTGGTGACAACCTGAGCATAAGGTGAGCTGCAGTGGCCTCAGTGCAGTGTCTGTGCCCTGACACCATCACAGGCTGCCCCGCCCAGCACCTAAGGTAGGCTTGCAGATGTTACCATCATGGGAATGCTACATATTGTGCAACTTCACACCTGCTAGGGAGGCCTAGGGCTGGATTTTCAAACCACTTCAGGTCCATGGAGCTCAGAAGTATACACCCCCAGCAGCTCCGGCTGTGCTGTTTATGGGCAAGTTTTCCAAAGAGCCCAGCACCTGATGCGCTTGGTCTCAGCACTCTGAGCTCTGGCAAATCTGGCCGTGACTGGGGGTCTGAGGATAATTCTGTCCTGGCTGCCCAGATGTTTGGAATAGCCCAGCTGCCAAGAGGACATGGACATGCTGTTTTGTGTGTGTTTCAGGGGCTCCCTCTTCACCAGCACAGCTGCACCAGCCCAGGCCATGACCTTGGAAATGTTTACAAGCTAAGTACCGCTCAGGCCTGCTCTGTTCTCAGAGAAATGCCCAGGAATGCATGAGGTGGAGCAGAGTGGGGGTTGGTAAATGAGGTTCTTCTCTTTGGTTGTGTCGAAATTAGGGAATTCAGGAGCCGTGATTCCCCACTGGTGCAGGCAATGGCAAAGGATTCAGGTATTTTGTATCCCTGCTCAGAGCAGAGCCGGATGATGTCAAGGTAAAAGCATCAGTGGCCAGTCTTGCTCTCATGGTTGCTAGCATGGGGAGAGAGAGCTGCCCAAGGGGATGGGATGCCTCCAATCCCCAGTTCAGCCAAGCCCTGTATCAGGGCTTTGTTAGCATGTTGCATTTGACCTCAGCCTTCAGGATAGATCCCCCAAGGGCAAATGCTTTTCTGAGTTACCTCACAATAGATTAGCTTCTTTCTGCCTTTTCCTCCTTGTAATTGCTGTCAAATGCATGGGTGTGTGTCTGTGCATTTCAGTGATCTTGAGCACATATCAACAGTAGCCACGTGCCTGGCTAAGGTGGGAGAACCCTTTATGTATGAACTTGGCACATCCACATGCATTATACTTTCAGGGACGGGGAGTTTTCCAGAGGGGCCATTCCCAGCAATATCTGTGCAGCATCCTCCTTCAGAGCAGGCTAAAGATAGGCCCTGCAAACATGAGTCACTCACACTGTGCAAGTGACAGCTCCTATTAAACTGCGAGACACCAGACCTACGTGGGCAGAGTTCCCCCTGCTCCCCTGGGGGCGCTCTCTCGGTGAGGGGGTTCCTCTGGAGACAGTGCTGCACGGCTATTTTCTAAGGCCCGCCCATGGTGCAGACTGGAGGCAGGGCTTTCTGACATGGGGAACACACCTCGCCATGTCTTTCATGTTGCAACAAATACGGGTGCTGTTGTTTGCTGCAGAGCCTTCCCTCAGCATGCCTGTGCCTTTGAGGCTGAAGCAGAGCCAGGAAAAGAACAGCATTAAAGGTTTCCTGTATAATGGGTGAGGGCTGCAGTAGGGGCAGGAGGGTCTGCCTGGGGCTGGATGGTGCAGCTAGTTCAGTGCAATGTTCGGGGCTGTCGCACACCTGACACCACAGATAATAGGAACTGAATAAACAATAATCAGGTAATGAATGCTTTAGTGTATTTCTGTACTAGTGTCTGATTCAGGCTTTACAAACCCTTCCCAGCTGCTGCAGGGTATGCTGGAGATGTTGGGGTGGGGAAGGATTCTGCAGAGATTTAAATAGAGAGAAGGCGAGAGGTGAACAAGACTGCTAGGAAATGTGTTTGCTTGATGCCTAGTGAAGAGGTCTCCTGCTGGGGACACTCACAGCACCACTGGCACTACAGTGATTTACACTCAGTTGGATCCATCCGGGAAGGATGCCAGTGCCTGCACCGGGAGAATGGAAGGAGGTTTGTGCCTCCCTTACTCATGGGCTCCTAGGGACCAATGTGACTCCTGGTGCAGGCCCTATGGACCATTTCAGGGCACAGAGTCACCAGCCTGCAAGAATATCCTTGCTATGCCCCTGGTCCATGCCCTCCCACAAGAACATACCCTGCCACCTGGGGCAGCTGTGGACGTGGGCAGAGCTGGCAGAGCCAGTTCTTTGCTTGGCATAGAGGCCCCAGCTTGGAAGGCTGGAGGTATTCCCTGAGGCCTGGCCTACACACCCGATTCACCAGCCTTCGTGGCACAAAGGAGCTGTGAGGCAATGCTGGCCCTTCCTAGCCCTGCACCTCATGTGTAATTTACACCAGTTTACAGTGAGTATAAAACACAACTCATCAGAACTCTTCCCTCACACCTGTCCCATGTGCACACTGGATTCACCTATGGCTTGCACTCCACTGGTGTCAATACCATAGCAGGTGCCAGGTAGGGACTCAGGCCCATCGTTACAGGGATTGGGCCGAATCAGAAGAGGGCAAAGGTTTGCCAAATTGCCAGGGCTGGGGCAGGATGCCCATATTAAACAGGCTGGATTTAGAGTCTTGCTCTCTGCACCTGGCATCTAAAGGGCTCTCAAGGGTGGCAATGCCAGGGGCCATCCCATACTGTGCTGAGTCACTGGGGCAGCCGCATGTGCCTTCCAGAGCTGCCTGCCGATGCTGATGACATGCAGGGGTAAAGCATGGTGACCTGCTGCATCCCAGGCCTGCTGGTGCAACAGCTACCTCCCCTTCAATCCCGAGAAGGTCTCCTCCAGTGCAGCCCTGCCCCACAGGGCTCCGTCCCAGCAGCCGTCCTTCTCCGAGGCTGCTGCGGTTCGAAGTGACTGAGAGGTCCGCTTGCAAGTGGAGGGTGTATCCTCACCCCAGCTAGGTCAGGGATGTCGGCTCTCTTCACAGCAGGACTGTGGGGCTGGGCTCTGAATGCTGCAGCTCTCTAGTGTCAGTGTCAGTGTGTCCTGCTCACCTGAAGTCCGGACCCTCTTCCAACCCCCATGCTGGCAGGGCCTCAATTCCCCTGCTGGTGGAATGGCCCAGCTGAGCCCTGGGCTGCACTTGGGAGCTGGTTTGGGTGACTTTATCCCCTTTGCCTGTTTGTCAGACTTTTGTGAAAGCTGGAAGTGACATTTCTTCCCCTGGTTTGGTTTCCCCACTTGGCAAACAGTCCCCCCTCCATGCCTGCCTCCCCATAGATCTGGATGCAGCATTATTGTTTGCTTCCTTTTGTGGGGCGCTCAAGTGGCAGGGTCACAAACCAGATGCCCCCAGCATTGATGTTCTTAAAACCTGCAAAACACTCTGCCCCCATACAAAGAATTCCCCTCTCTGTGCCCAGAGAAGAGAGAGAAAAACAACCTATTTGTGCCCAGCCTTTGTGACAGGTGTCACAAAAACAGTGAACCCCCAGAGACTGCTGGAGCGTGCAACACTGAGAATAACACTCGGTGCAGTTTCTGACCCAACAGGGCACGCATAGCAGTTACAGCACTGTTTTATGGAGTCCCTATGTAAACCTTGCTCATTGTTGCATTGGTTTCTGTACTGTCAGGACTGTAGTAGTATCATTTTCTATTTACTGTGAGTGTTACAGGGTCTGATTCTCCTTTCCAGTTTTACAGGGTAACAGTAGTCTGACGGGGCAAGGCCAGATGGCTATAGAAAAGTAGTGGGAGATAGATATATTAGCTCCAGGCTAAACAAATCCCTGGTACCAGGATAAGTGAAATGGCAGCGGCTCCAGGTCAATTAAGAAACCTGGGGCCAATTAAGAACTTTCCAGAAGGCAGGGAGAAGGCTAGGTTGATTGGGACACCTGAAGCCAATCAGGGGCTGGCTGAAACTAGTTAAAAGCCTCCCAGTTAGTTAGGTGGGTGTGCATGTCAGGAGTTGTGGGAGGAAGTTGCGCTGTTGGAGAGGCTGAGTAGTACACACCATATCAGGCACAAGGAAGGAGGCCTGAGGTAAGGGTGAAGTGGAGCTTGAGGAAGTGAGGGCTACTGTGGGGGAAGTAGCCCAGGGAATTGTACATGTCATGTTTCTAAAAGGTCAGCTACCATAGCTGATACTATTAGGGTCCCTGGGCTGGAGCCCAGAGTAGAGGATGGGCCTGGGCTTCCCCCCCCCACACCTTTGCCCCCGATTAATCACTGAGACTGGGAGACAACAGAGACTGTGCAAGGAAGGATAACTTCTCCTCACCTCCCTTGCTGGTTTATGATAAAAATGGCTCAGTAGACTGTGACCCTTGTCTCTAGAGAGAGAAGGGTTACGTGCAGGGTCACAGTGAGCCTCTGAGGCTAACGAAATCCGCCAGGAAACGTGGGACCCACGGAGGCAAGGGCAGAGCTTTGTCAGAGTAGTTTGAATGAAGTTATTCTCAATTTACACCAGGAGAATTAGGACCCTTGATGTCAACAGAATCACTCCTGATTTACACCAGAGTAGGTCAAAGGTGAATCAGGCCCTTTGAGTGCAGGGACTAACCCTGCAGCAACTCCCTGTCAAGGTGCCTCTCTGGCCACATCGCAGCAGAATTCACCGGGGCACTAAGGGATTTGTATTTACTAGACCCTGTGAAGCAGGGAAGTATCATGCTCATGATGCAGCTGGACACCGAGGCTCAGAGAGATGCAGTGACTTGCCCAGCCCAGCACCTTTCCACCAGAACATCCTTCCCATCATCCAGGCTTGCCACCTTGGATCCCCCCCCCATTCCTGTCTCAGCCCAAGGCCCTCCCCAAATCCTGCCCTTACCCCTGTTGCTAAGACAGGGGTGGGCAAACTTTTTGGCATGAGGGCCACATTGGGATTGCAAAACTGTATGGAGGGCCGGGTAGGGAAGGCTGTGCCTCCCCAAACAGCCTGGCCCCTGGCCCTTATCCACCCCCCCCCCACTTCCCGCCCCTGACTGCCCCCATCAGAACCTCCCACGCATCCAACCCCCCTGCTCCTTGTGTCCTGACCGCCTCCTCCCTGGACCCTCGCCCCTATCCAACCTCCCCTGCTCCCTGTCCCCTGACTGCCCTGACCCCTATCCACATTGCCACCCCCTGACAGGTCCCCCGGGACTCCCATGCATCTCCAACCCCCCTGTTCCCCATCCCCTGACTGCACCCCCCAGAACCACCACCCCGACAGGCCCCCTGGGACTCCCACACCTATCCAACCGCTCCCTGTCCCTGGACTGCCCCCTGGGACCATTAGCCCCCTTACCATGCTGCTCAGAGCAGCATGTCTGGCAGCCACGCCGCCCAGCCGGAGCCAGACACACTGCCACGCTGCCCTGCAGGAGCATGCAGCCCCACCGCCCAGAGCACTGCCTGCAGGGAGGCATGGCTGTGGGGAAGAGGGGACAGTGGGGGAGGGGCTGGGGGTTAGCATCCCTGGCAGGGAGCTCAAGGGCCAGCCCACGGGCCATAGTTTGCCCATCTCTGTGCTAAGAAATGAGTCCATCTCAGGGAAATACTCAGGGAATTTCCCACCTTCACTATCGCTGGCTCCTCCTGATCAGGGCTAAACCTGTGCTCAGGCTGCTCAGCTGCTCTTGGCCTGGGGTGGGGGCAGAGAGTTTGTGGAGACGAGGTTTTCAGAGTTGGCGAGTTTCCAGGGCCAGAGGGTTCAGGAAAAGAGGAACATTTTGTGTGGTTAATAATGTTGTTTAATGCTCCAAATATAAGATTGGGGGAAAATATGAGTTTCAGTCCACGGGTGGGAGGGGGACTCCCACAACCCACACACACTGCTGGGTTATCAACTGGTTCTTGGTGCGGGGGTACCCAGGGCATGTGTGTGTGTGCACGCATCCCAAGGGTCCACAAGCCAAGATACAAGTGTAGCACCAAGAAATTGGGACTTTTGTGCCAATTCCTATACTGTCCTCCACTCTCACCCTTTGGCTGCAGGGGCTTCAGTTTAACCCACACCCCCTGTGTTCCTTATGGGACTTCAGCCAGGGACACTGAAATAACAGCATCGAGAGCTGTGTGATCTGCTCTGCTTTCACCTCAGAGCCCAAATGCCAACAGCGTTCACACTTAACTGTGAGACAAATTGCCAGCTGCCTCCAGCAGGTGCCCATGTCAGTGTGCAGATTCCAGCTCCATGGCAGTCTCTCCCACCCCTGGACTCTGTCATGGCCCACCCAGAGTAGTGGCCACATTCTGCCCAGATGTTGCTGCAGGGGAGTGGTGGGTGAGTGATAGATGTAGCATATGAAGGGCTCTGAGATCCAAGAAGCCTTCAGGACTACTGAAGGGTGCCAGGAATCTGCATGGATCTGCTCCTTAAAGGGATGCACAGTGAAGACAATCATACGGCAGGCTTGGGCTTTTGACTCAGATGTTCCAGGCACACTAACAGCATACAAGGGCAGACTCCAGGCCTGGTGTAAGAAGGTGCAGTGTCTTTGGGCAAGGTTATGCAGAGGCGTAATTGACAACATTGGTGGTAGCGGTTGTTACTTCGTATCGTAGTAGTACTTCGAATCTTCAAACAGGACGGGGACCCCCTGGCATCAGGTGCAGCACAGACAGCGAGAGGCAGTCCCTGTCCCCAAAAGCACACTCTCACTAGACAAGACTGAGGGTGGAAGCAGGAAGGTCAGAGCCCCCATTTCACAAAGCCATGCAGGGACTGGTCACACATGGGAGTCTTGTGGCAGACCTGGGAATTGAACCCAACTCTCCTGAGTCCAACGTCTGGTGTAAACTGAGGAGGAAAGGACTGTAAGCAGCAAAGCAGAGTAATGTGCCAGAGATAGACTTTGGATGCGCAAAATGACCATAAATCACATGGCAGGAAAACAGAAGGGCAGAACAGGAACAACAGGAAGGAGTGAAATTTGGCAGCTCTCATCCAGACCATGTACTTGGGGCTGTATGAGCTAGTGTCTGCCCAGGGGAGGAGTAGAGACAGTCCCAAAGTTCAGCCTCATCACACATCCAGAGATTGACAAAGCTTCAGTGCCAGCCCATTGCCCCATACACTGGCTCAGTGATTTGTTCTGCTGCAGTCTCGGGGCCCAGCCTCCTCCCACTCCCATTGGTGTCCAGCGGGAATGGCAGCGCTGATGTCACTGAGTGATTCTGATGTAAAACGGGTGTGAATGAGATCAGAAGTAGGTCCTTGGCATGTGCATTGCACTCACTTGGCAGGAGGCCCAAGCCAGCATCTGTGTCCGATCAGCATCTGTGTCTGGTTCTTGGGAGACCGCGAACCAGAGAGTAGCATCTCAGCGCTGGGTTCTAGATACTGCAGTGATGGGGGCCAGGTCAGCACCATGGATGGGGTTCCTGCATGGCAAGGAGGCAGGGCTGCTGGCTGCTAGGCTCCTAGCTTTGGGCTTAAAGGGCACACTGGGGTTGTTACCAGGAGCAAGGGGACATGATCTAAGAATCTCTCTCACAAAACTGGCTCCCTCCAGGATTAGAGAGACACAAACGGAGCCTTTGCTCCCACAGCTGAGAATCTGGGTCTTAATGTCTCTTGGCTATTTTATCATGTGAACGGTTAGCTCCACACTCCCATTTGTTGTCATTGTACAGTCCCACCTGTGTAAAGGGCAGCCAGGCAGTGATGAGAGCGGTGGGGCACTCTGGGGAGTCCAGGCGTTTAATTCACAGCACGGATGGAGTACAATAGCTTTAACCAGTGAGTTGCCCCGGGGGTGCTGCTTTCGCTCAGCCCGGGGAGCGCTCAGTCTCTAGCTCAGCGGCCGGTTTTGTTTCCTGGGCCGCTGGACATTTTGTTTTCACATTTCCAGAATAAAATGAATGGAAACAAAGTTTCTGGGTTTTGAAAAGTGGTTTTATAAATTTCAGGGTTCTGTTGATTCACCAAAACACAGGAACCGGATGAAGGTTCACTTCGGCTGAAAGGGCTTTTTCAAAAATTTCCTGGTCAAAAAAATGTAGAGGGAACAACGGGAGTGGCTCTGGTCACTAGCTCTGGGGCCATTTCCTATCCTGCAGGGCAGGCGCAGCTCCAGTGCTTTTAAGTTCGGGCCGGAATTTCACCTGCACAAACTTTAGAGCTGTTTTCAGAGTAGCAGCCGTGTCAGTCTGTATTCGCAAAAAGAAAAGGAGGACTTGTGGCACCTTAGAGACTAACGAATTTATGGGAGCATAAGCTTTCGTGAGCTACAGCTCACTTCATGGGATGCATTTGGTGGAAAAACTTTAGAGCGAGGCTCCCACCCCTGGAGCCCGGCGGAGGGAGCTCGCTGGCTTCTGCGCTGGGCCCCAGCCGCTCGCCGAGGGGCGCGGCGTCCTCCCCATCCCACTGGGCGAGCCGGGGGCAGCCGCACCCACTCCCGACCCCTGGCGGGGAAGGGGAACCCCCGGCCCGCAGATGGGGCCAGGGCCGAGGTCCCCTCCCCCGGCCCCGGTCCCTAGGCGCGCTGCGCAGGGAGGGTTTACACGGGCTGGGTGCGCACCGCTCCCGGGGCGTGGCGCTCGCAGCCCGGGCTGGAGGCTTTTTCAGCTGAGGAGTTTCGGGTCCGGTGCCAAGCGCTGGAGCGTCTCCGGCGCTCGCTCCCAGTTCCCCGCAGAGGGGAGGCGCAAGAGCCCGGCACGGAGCGTGTCTCCAGCCGGAGGCAGGGCTCAGGGAGCAGGATCCCGGCCCGCACTGGTGTCCGGGAGCCATGGCTTTGCCCAGGTTATCCCCGGGGTCCTAAGCGCCCCGACCCCAAAGGCGGGAGTGGTGGGGCTCTCCGCGCCCCCGTCCAGCTGTTCCTGGCACCCCCCTACTGGCTGGGGCAGCCGGCGGGACACCTGCCGGAGCCGGACCCTACGCCAGGCTCAGCCGCGGGCCATGCAGGTGAGTGAGGCACAGAGAGGGGACGGGACACGGAGCGAGTTCGCTGCTGGCTGCGATTCATGCTGGGGTGGTGGAGGGCGGAGAAAGCGGAAAGCCTGGGGAGGTTGGCCAGGGTCTGCCCCGGCTGAACTCCAAGGGTTTCTCTCTGCACACAGGTGGCCTGGGGCAGGCAGAGCAGATGGCACGTCGGATCTCTCCTCGAGGACTTGCCAACGCCTCCAGGTGGGCTTGGAGACCCCACTGCTGAAGGGCATCTGCTCTACCTGCTCTTGAAGAAGATGCACTTGTTACGGAGCTACAGCTACCAGATCCAGCTGGAGGGTGAGACGGGCAGCCTGCCCAGGATACAGGGCATCCGATGGGTAACTACTGAAGCCTCTTCGCGTTGCGTTGCCTTGCCTGGTGTTTGTGAGAGCTGCAGGTGTCAGTGCCAAGGTGCTACCAGGGCTTTGCTAGTGGGGAAGGGCGGGGAGGGGATGGTTTCTTGTGACAGGCTCTGGGTGCAGGAAGCTGGCACGGAGTAATGAAGGTTAGTCAGGTTGGAGCAAGGCTTTGTTTCATCCCTTGGGCCAATCATGTAGCAATAACTCACTCGGTAACTGACTAGCAGAGCAAATTGACCTGGACATTGGCAAGTGCTTGGTGCCAGACAGTGGAAAGCAGTTTCCAAGGATTCTCTGGACAATTGTGGTTTCTGGGGTTTAAGCAGCCAGGATTCTCTGAAATGTGTTTGACTGTGATATTCCCCTAGGATTCCGAGTGTAGCCTAATTCAGTCCAGCAGGTAACAGGGCAGAATTAAATGGGAAAGGTGCAGGAATGCCACCTCTGCACCCACCCTTCCCCCACTCCTCTCCAGAACAGACACAAGGGCTGCAGTTGGGTAGACTGTCTCCACGCATGAATCCTTCCCTGGGGTGTTATTCTGTGTTTTCCTGCAGTTTGGGGAGCCATTTATACTGCCAGTGCACATTCTAATTTGATGGTATTTTACATCTACATGGCACTCGCTTTGCATGGCTGCACCTGACTGCACCAGGGCCAGGCAATGGGGAACTGATCCCAATCCAGAGAGGAGAAGGGAGTTAGTCTCCGTGGCCCAGTCAGGGCTTGGCTCCTCTGCTGTGACAGTTGTTGTTAGTGACACCCAGCTAGGAACCCAACTGAGACCCAGCAAACTTAGTGAACAGAAGGACCTTCAAATCCGGATTCAACAGTAATTTATGGCAGTTTCCACTGCACTTCTGCTGCATCCTTCATGGTGTGTTGGGGGTCTCAGGACTGGTGCCTGAGGGCAGAGAGCATGGGCTGGGGATGGCACGAGGCTGATGGGAAGCAATCAGGAGGCAATGTGTGCTGGGAGCAAAGGGAATAAAACCTCAGGGAGAGAGCCTGCAGAGTGGTGTTCATGTGTGAAAGGTCAACCATGCACAGGATCCCTCAGCCAGGTTCGGTGCTTTCCCATGTTAACAGCCCCTTCTCAGCAGAGTGTTCCAGCCCGAGCTGTTCCTTGTGCCTGTCAGATTCAGGGGGACTCTTGTGCTTGCTATTCCTGGAAGCCCTGCAGAGCCCTGACTCCAGGGGAGGAGGAGGGGTGAGGATGGGGGTGTCTGTCCAGCACCATTACCAGGTCTGTGATGTGCCAAGCCAGCAGTATAGGGGTGGGGGGGATGCATGGGGGTCTCTGAGGGCAAAACTTGGCCTGCGGAACCTTAATTTCTGGTGACGGCACAACCAAGGGAAGATCCCTGGCGTGACTCTCTGGTCCCAGGATGGGGGGGCTGCAGGGTCAGCAGTCAGAGAGAACAGCCTTCCCTTGTACACCTAAGCAAGGAGTCCTGAGGTGTCATTTTTCAGCACAGAACTGCACTGACGTTTCCACAGTCTGATCTCCATGTGTGAGTCTCCAAATGGCCTAGGCCCTTGGCTGGGCTGGGCTGGGAAAGCGGCATGGTACTCACTCCCTGGTGCTTCTTTCATGTTGGGTGATTTGGGGCAGGGCAAGGGACACCTCGGCAGACATGGCCTCAGCTGTTAGTGAAAGCATTTCCCAGGCGATTGCCCCAGCTTGTTCTCCAGGCTCAGTTCTCACTGAGGCATGAAATCAGACCTGTGCTATTGTGCTTCAATGCACAGCGGCTGTAGTGAGTGTTTAAGTGATCTACTTGACCCTGTCAGATTAGATTTAAGCCCAGAGCATGTGAACAGGAAACCCCTCTACACCAATCTCTGCACCAGCAAATAACCCACACTGTCTCTGCCACACGAAACATTTCATGGGCAGGATTTCCCTTGAGCTTCTGCTTCTTCCCCCTTAAATTAAAACTGCTCTAATTTATGCTGTGCCTCTTATTATCCTCTTTGTGCCCTGGGAAGCAGAGAATAGCCATAGTGCAGTTCACCCCTTCCCCACCCTCCTCACTCCTGGCAGGTCCTTCCATGCCAGCGGTGGGACCAGGGCTGTACTCTGGCAGGGAGAACCCCTGTGCAGGTGGCATTCCTGGCGTACATGAGAACTGGATCCCACAGCTTGAACACTGAGTCAGCCAGGGCAGTGTGTAGCCACCTGGCATGTCAGGTGCTATCCTGAGCATAGATTCCTGGTGGCCTGGAAGGCTATAGATATCAGGGATGCTCAGAACACATGCTCTGTTAACTGGCCCATCTCTCAAGTGTATCCATGTCTGAATTTCTTTGCTTCAGGTTCCTCCCGCCGTGGTGTCTAAGTAAGAGCTGGTGACATTTTTCCAACAAGTTTTTCAATGAAAAACGGCTATTTTTTTCTTCAAATATTCTTTTTTGTGGAAAATTGTCCATTTTTGTGATTTTAAAAAAAGTCATTTAAAATATTTTTGTTTCTTGTTTCCTTCTCCCCACCCCCCAGGTCTTTTAGAAAATACATACAAAATGATGGGTCTAAATTAGCTGTTACCACTCAAGAAAGAGAGCTTTGAGTCATTGTGGATAGTTCTCTGAAAACATCTGCTCAATGTGCAGTGGCAGTCAAAAATGCTAACAATGTTAGGAACAATTAGGAAAGGGATAGATAATAAGACATAAAATATAATATTGCCTCTGTATAAATTCATGGTATGCCCACACCTTGAATACTGTGTGTAGTTCTGGTCATTCCTTCTCAAAAACAGTATATGAACATGGAAAAGGTACAGAGAAGCACAACAAATATGACTAGGGGTTTGGAACAGGTCCCATATGAGGAGAGATTAAAGAGGCTAGCACTTTTCAGCTTGGAAAAGAGATGACTAAGGGGGGATATGCGAGAGGTCTATAAGATAATGACTGGTGTGGAGAAAGTCAATAAGGAAGTGTTATTTATCCCTTCACATAACATGAGAACTAGGGGTCACGCAATGAAATGAATAGGCAACAGGTTTAAAACAAACAATAGGAAGTCCTTCTTTGCACAACACACACTCAACCTGGGGAACTTGTTGCCAGGGGAGGTTGTGAAGGAAGTATAAGTGGGTTTAAAAAAGAGTGAGAGAAGTTCATGGGGGACAGGTCCATCAATGGCTATTAGCCCAGATAGTCAGGGACACAACCCCATGCTCTGGGTGACCCTAAATCTCTGACTGCTAGAAACTGGGAGTGGATGACAGGGGATTGATCCCTTGATAATTGCCCTGTTCTGTTCATTCCTTCTGAAGCATCTGGCACTGGCCACTGTGGGAATACATGATACTGGGCTAGATGGACCATGGGTCTGACTCAGTATGGCCGTTTTTATGTTCTTAAAATCATTCGCCATCCACCCCTATAAATGCCTAGGTGGAGGAGAATGGCAAAAGGATGGAAAAAGAAGGTGCTTTATAAGTTTATGAAGGGGCTGATGTGGCAGAGTTGCCTGTGATAGTAGGGGACTGGATTTGATGACCCCGTCCTATGTTCCTGCAAATGTGGAGGTGCAGGGGGAGAAGGCAGCCATGCTGCCTAAGGAGCTGGCTGGGCCTGGCATGGGAGCAGCAGCTTCCCCTGTGGTCTCTGTTGCTTTGGGACCGCCCCATCCCTTGGAGCTGCCGTTGTGGCTCTGGTTAAACACCACAGTCTTACCCTCTTTCTCAGCCAGCTTTTCAGCTTTGAGCATTTGCAGTCGAACATCAACCTATGTGCTTTTCTGTGCCAGGGCTGCAATGCATGTCATTGTGGGGGGTGGGGAGAGGAAGTCATTTCAGAGCATGCCGTCAGGCTCTGGGGGTCTGAGATTCCCCTTGCCCACACATGTATTTTGCCATGGCCTGGAATCCCTGAACTCTGGGATCATATACAGCTCCAGGAGGGGCGCGGAGCCCTGGTTGAAGGTTCTGGGGAGGGCCCCATGGTCCAGGGCTGCAGAGGAAGGCACCTCGCATGGGTGGGCCTTACGCTGATTTCTTGCCATCCTGTTTGAGGCTGCGGAAGGGTGAGGTCCTTCACAAGAGCCTTAAGGACTGAAATAGCTTTGTTATTGTCCCTGGGATCCCAAACAAAGGCCAGCGCGAGAGCAGAGCCACAGTCCCAGGGCTTGGCCAGGTGCCCAGAGCTGCCGGATTTCTGGAGACAGACAGGATCTCGAGGCCCTTGCAGCCAGGCAGCAGGAAGATGGAAAAGGGTGACTCCTTAGGAAGCTGCCTGGAGACAGCAGCTGAGATGCTGGGACAAATTGGGCAGGGGCCAGGTGGGGATGCTCAGCAAGTCAGGGAGTGAGTGAGGTGAGCAGAGCCGGAGCCCTTGCAGAGAAAGCTGGGGTGATGGTGGGGCAGGCAGGGCTGGGTGGGCGGTGGCGGTGGCGTGGCAGGCAGGGCTGGGCGGGTGGTGGTGGTGGCGGGGCAGGCAGGGCTGGGCGGGCGGTGGCGGGGCTGGGAGAGCAGTGGCGGGGCAGGCCGGCTGGGAGGGCAGTGGTTGGGCTGGAAGGGCAGTGACGGGGCAGGCCGGCTGGACGAGCGGTGGCTGGCTGGGAGGGCAATGGCGGGGCAGGCCGGCTGGGCGGGCGGTGGCAGGGCAGGCCAGCTGGGTGGGCGGTGGCAGGGCTAGGAGGGCAGTGGTGGGGCAGAGTCGGCTGGGCGGGTGGCATTGGAGCACCCAGGCACTGAGTAGGGGTGTTTGGGAAGTGCTATGGCAGCTAAAGGAGAGTGGCACAAACCTGTTTGGACACACAGGTCCCTTTGGGCATCCAGGGAAACCACTCACTGGGAATGTTACTAGAGTGAATGGGGGACAGTTCTAGAGCTGGTTGAATAATGAGAAAATCCTGGGTCTTCCGTGAATTAAAGCGCCCAATTCCTTTCCTTGTTCCTCACTGGATTTCAGGTGGCTGTCGGGCGCTGGTCTGGTGAACACATTTGTGAATCTTGCAAAGTTTCTCTGGTTTTAGTGCAGTGCTGAGTTATGTGAAAACCCATGCTAGAAAGTGTGTGTGTTGCTCTTCTCTTTAAAATGGTTTCAGTTGGTTTGGAAAGGAGGGAGCGATTCAATCAGGGACTGGCAGCCAGGACTCCTGGGTTCCATGGCTACGTGCCTTTGGGGAAGACACTTGTACTCTCTGTGCCTTGGTTTCCCCATCTATAACAGGAGGATAATGCTTTCCAGCCTCACAGGAGGGGCTATTTCTGAAGCACTAGTGGCTTTCTGATGAACAGCACTAGCACAAGGCAGGGCATTGTTCTGTGTTTGTGGAGAGTTGACCCCAGGAGCTTAGCTGATGCTCCTTATCCCTTCAGCTGCCACTGGGGGTAACT
Source organism: Dermochelys coriacea (assembly GCF_009764565.3). Taxonomy (NCBI): domain Eukaryota; kingdom Metazoa; phylum Chordata; order Testudines; family Dermochelyidae; genus Dermochelys; species Dermochelys coriacea. The sequence continues at coordinate 13,421,272 of NC_050087.2, forward strand.
CCTGTCCGGCCGCAAGCCTGCCTCTTATTTGTAAACATTTGCTTCATAATTAATTACAAGTGCGTTTCCTGCTCCATAAACCAGTCACGAGTCTCAGGAATGTTTGTACAGGGAATTTGTTAGTCTCTAAGGTGCCACAAGTACTCCTTTTCTTCTTTGTACAGGGAGTGACAGTCTTGGTACCCAGAGGGCAACTCAGAGGCTTGGGAGAGCTGGAGGGTTTGGGGAGCTGCTGAGCACGGGGGTGTTTGGGGCCCTTTTCCCAAGTGCCTTGCCCAGGCCAGGTGGGGGGAAGGGGGAGGGGTAGAGTTAGGGTCCCACAGACCTTGTAAAACATTTTTTTTAAAAGCTCAGTTTTTCACTCTCCATGAACCGTCTCCTCCTCCCCCACTAAGTAGAAGCAGCAAGGGCCATTTGGCTTCTATTTGTGGATTCCCCATGGCTCACTGGAGGGGTGGGCTCAGTTTTGCTGCATTCATTGACGCAGCATTTGTGGGCCCCAGCCATGGGTCAGGCAGGGGAGGACAAGAAGAAAGGAAAGATTCTTTGGGTAATTATACTTGCCTCTTGACATTAATTGGAGGGTCCTGTAACCCCCTCCCACATCTGCCTGCTGCTTACTCTCTCTGTCGCTCCCTCTCCCCTGTCCTTTAGGCACCCCCTGACAGTCTAACACAGTTGTTCTTAACCTTCTGGGGTCAGGACCCATTTATCAGTGTTGATGGTCTGTTGTGATCCCATAAATAGTCTATGGGTGGAGGCCCTGGGATGGTTTCAGTGAGATCCTGCCCCCCCCAGGGGAGTTGGGTCCTGCCTGGCACTCATCCCACAGTGGCGGCTCCTGCAGCTCCTATGCTGTGGGGCTGGGCTTGGCTCTCGGCTCCAGGCATTGGAATCTCTGGGGCTGGAACACCGCTCGGCTTTGGCCCCATCCCCCTGACTGGACCCAAAGTGTGTGAGTGGAGTTGTGACCTGGCTCATGGGGTTGCAGTGCCACTCACTCGCATTTGGCCTACCCAGACTCCCGTCATCACGACAGCTGGGCCAAACCTGAATGGTGCTGGGACCCCGCAGGTTGCAGTGTCTGGAGCAGGGAGGCGAGTCCAGCCAGCCCCATGGGACAGGAGCCACCGGAGCTGTCATGCCGCTCCTTGAAACATTCTGGCGACCTAATTTCAGGTCTACACCTCGGGGTTGACAAACCCGGGTCTAACAGGTGGAGTGAGGGTTGGTGTGGCTTGCTCTCCATGGAGGCTGGGTCTGGAGAAGGTCAGAACGATGCTTCCCTCCGACAATGGAACTGGGGGGGATGTAGTGGAGTGGCCATGGGTGAAAGGGGACCCGATAGGGGACGGGGCCTTTTAGCCTCTCCAGCACTGTCCTGGCAAAGGACTAGATGGGCCAGGAGCTGCTCACCCACCCTGGAGTTCATCACAGACACTGGACATGGGAAAGGGCCATGAAGCTGTTTTCTCCTTCCTCTAAACCAGTGGTTCTCAACCTGCAGCCCACAGGTTGCTAGCGGCCCAATCAGCGCAGAGCTGCGGCCCATGTGACATCCTCAGGACCATAGAAATAGGACTGGATGCGGCCCACATAACACATTGTGGGCCACATATGCAGCCCGCAGTGGTAAACAAGTCGAGAATCACTGCCCTAAATGATGTTTCTAAGTGAAGTTTGAACTTGCAATACACTTTTGAAGGGAGCTCCAGATTCTGCCTAGCCCAGTGTCTGTGCTGTGTGCTGCCAGAACTGCCTCTGTTGTTAGCATGAGAGACAAGGTGGATGAGCACCAAGGAGTTAATGAGGAGGCCAATGCTTAGCCAGTGTGAGACCCACCCTGGGCTGGGGATCCCTCTTGCGCTCTCTGAGTTAATGTTAGAAGCTCACTCCTGTCTTGTCTAATACAACACATAGAAAACAGGTCTGACAGGTCCCTTCAGCTCTGCTTCAGGCCCTGGTTTACTTAGCACACGTTGGCCCCAGCTGGTGGTAGGTATTTTTACAGGACACACTGATGTTCAGCAGGGATAAGCCAGTGCAGTGGTCCCCAAACGTTTTAGGATCGTGCCTCCCCTTCCCCCCGTCTGCGGCCCCCTGCAGCCAGGACCAGGAATGGGGCTGTGGCTCTGGGGGAGGGGACGCATGGACAGGATGGGATAAGGGGGCCTAGGTTGGGGCCACAGCTGGGGATGGGTCTGGGTCTAGGGCTGGAGTCATGTCCAGGGGCCAAGGCTGGGGCAGGAGCAGAGTCACAGCCAGGCTGTGGTGGGGGCCCGAATTGTGCCGAGGCTGGGGATGGGGTCAGACATGGGCCTGGGAGGCGCGGTTGGGGGCAGGGCGGAGCTGGGTGGTGCTCATAGTTTGGGGACCTCTGCATTAGAGACTGGAGACATTGGTGAATGAGTGTACCAAGGGCCCTGAGGAGCTACACAATGGCCTCGCCTCTGAGCCGGTTTCAGAGGAGTTCTTGAAGTGAACCTGAAACCAAAAATACTTGGGGCTGTATTGTGAGCTCCCTGTGCACATGGATGAGCACTGCCTTCTTCGCTGGGTCTCATGGTGTGAATAACTGTTCCCCCTTGGGGCCAGACTGTGCCCCACAGCTCAGCTCTGTGTAGGGCCAGCACAGTTCCAAGCGCTCCCAGCTCCCATTGGCTTAGGCTGACCATATTTTCCCAAAGGGAAAATGGGACAATCCTGGGCTGGCCCAAGGCCTCCCTTCCCCCCGGTGGGCGTGAGGCCAGCCGCGTGGGACCAGTGGTCCGAGCCTCCCTGCTGCCCTCCCACGTGTAGGGCCAGTCCAAGCCCCACCCCCCCAGCCTGCCGCCTGCCTATGCGCAGGGCTATCTGAGGCCCCTGCTCTGTACACAGGGTGGGCTGGACAACCCAAGCCGCTCTCCCTAGCCTCCAGCGTGCCCCTGCTCCCCGACCCAGTATATTCCTCCACGTCCCTCTAGGAATGATCAAGAAGAAATGGGACAAATGTTCAATTTTATCAAAAAAGTTGGGACGGCTGTGATGGGGCCTAAAAAAGGGACTGGCCTGGCCCAAACAAGATGTAAGGTCACCCGCTCTGCTCTGGGGCAGGAGTAGGTCACTTCACCCTTTCCAGGGCAGTTTTACTGCCCCTGCATGCCTAGACAGGGAGGAGGGATAGCTCAGTGGTTTGAGCATTGGCCTGCTAAACCCAGGGTTGTGAGCTCAATCCTTGAGGGGGCCATTTAGGGATCTGGGCCAAAAATTGGGGATTGGCCTTGCTTTGAGCAGGGGGTTGGACTAGATGATCTCCTGAGGTCCCTTCCAACCCTGATATTCTATGACAGCCCTGGCAGGAGAGGGCTGCTGTGGGCACAGGCACTAACTTATTTTTCCCAGTGGGTGCTCCACCCCCACTCTGCCCTGAAGCCCCATCCCCACTCCACCTCCTCCCGTAAGGCCCTGCCCTCGCACCACCTCTTCCCATACCTGTTCTGCTCCCTTCCGTGAGGCCGCCTGCCAGCTGGTTGCTGCTCTCCACCCTTCCATGAGTGCCTCTCACCGAACAGCTGATGGGTGGTCCTGCCGAACAGCTGTGGCTGGGGGGTGCCTAACACCCCCTATTTTTTTTCTGAGTTGGAGTCTGAGCCTATGGCTGTTGGAGAAGGTCACAAGTGTGAAGATGGCTTCGCCTAAGGGGGATGGAGAGAGCCTGAGTTCCCCTCAGTAGTCCCCCCCCACCATATGTTCCCACAAGGATCTGGAGCCTGGGCACGGCTGGCGGACTCCAGCATGGCGCAATCTGCATAGAAGCTATGCCTGTATTGCAGCCACGACCTGCAGTGCCTGTGGCAGATGGGAGGCACATCAGGTGATCACAGACAACAATTTCTGAGTCATCAGGATGTTCCTGGGCCACACCTGCTCTGCTCATAAAGGACTGGCACACGATGCTGCTCGGGCAGAGTCAGCAGAACCGATGCTGTCATGCCACAAGGGGCAGTGGGATCATGAAGCGCAGCTGCAGCTGGGAGCCTTGGTGCTTCAGCAAGGAGGGAGGGATGAAGCTGCACCTGATGCTGGTTGCTGGGATTTGCAGTTAGTGGGAATGGTCAGAGTGAACTTGGTGGAGCTGTGTGTGCAGAGCCTGCTCCTGGAGTGGAAGCCCACCCCAACTTGGCTTGTTTTACCTGTTATTTCAGTGCAGCCGGAGAAGCACCATTTCAGATTTGGAGGAGAGGGGCAACTTTAACCGTGATTCCAGGGGCTACATAGGCACTTGAAAACTCCAGTTGTTTTTGCAGATAACAGAAATAAGCTGACAGGAGCATTGTATCTAATTCCTATATAAGGAAAGAAAAATAAATATTAGACCCACTCAGTTCTAATACTAACATGGTCTGACAGCTTGTGCCAAGTTACTTAAGGGACACTGGTTAGGTTTAAAATTGTAATGTATATTCTTACTTTGTTACTACCTCTTGAATACAATAGTTGAAATAATTGTAGAAAAATCTAGAAGACTTTCTATCACTTTTTTGCAGTTCACAAAGCTTGGAATAGATCATTTAACTTTTGGAAACATCCTACTAGGGCAAGGCCCCGTGAGTTTAGATTGCACCTGCCTGGGGCTCTAGGGGTGCTGCCCAATACAAATACTACACTAGAAATTCACTTTAAACAGGAGTGAAACTGATACTTTAAAGTCATTTTCAAAGTATTGTCAACCCCAAATGTTCAAAATCATGAGTCAGGCTCACCAAATTGTGAGATTGGCTTTAAAATCATGAGATTATGTAAAAACAATAAGTTTAGTGAGGGGCCACAGGGACGTGCCAGCTGCTTTCAGGAGTGGTGCGGGGCCAGGGCAGGCAGGGAGCCTGCCTTAGCCCCACTGCGCCCCCGGACTTTTAGCCCCTAAAATCTCCCAGGTTTCAGAGTAGCAGTCGTGTTAGTCTGTATTTTCCACTGAATGCATCCGATGAAGTGAGCTGTAGCTCAAAAAAGCTTATGCTCAAATAAATTTGTTAGTCTCTAAGGTGCCACAAGTCCTCCTTTTCTTTTTGTAAAATCTCTCAGTTTGGCTTCAGTAGGAGATAGGGCCTGATTCCAGGAGACTCCCGGTGAAGCCGGGAGGGCTGGCAACCCTACAAAGGGACATCACAACCAGCCTCTCTGGAATGTAAGAGAAGTTCACAGTCTGTCCCTCACATGTCCCAGGCCTCCTGCCCAGGCCCTGGCTGCACTGCAGGGATGCTGCAGGTTGGTCACTCACTCTGGCGGTGGCCACACGCCTTCAGGTTCTAGGTGGCAGGACCTTCTTCCCAGCATGCCCCCCCGTTGGGGTTACAACCCCCACCCCCAGCCCCCAGTCTGGCCTGCAAGGCCTTTTGGCTAGGGGCATCTCCCTGCACTGGGCCCACTGCCCAGAGTCCCCCCCTTTGCTCTCCCCAGCTGCTCACTGCACCCGGTTCCAGACTGCTCCAGCCCCAGCTCTACTCTGCCTCCAGCTCAGCTCCCTGGGCTGCTCCTCTGGCCCTGGCCGGCGCAGCTCTGCTTCCCCAGCTCAGCTCAGGCTGCTACTCTCTCCTTAGCTCAGCCCCGCTCTGTTCCAGGCAATTCCAGTTCATACAGAGGATGGCCTCTCCCGACTGCCTCATTGGCCTGCCCAGCCTGTCAATCAGGCTGACCTGGAGCATTGATCTCTCCCCATTGCCCCTGGGGACTGTCAGTCTCAGGGTCCTGGCTTCCCATTGACCGTTCCCCTTTCTTTTGGTACTGGAAGATCATAGAATCATAGAAGATTAGGGTTGGAAGAGATCTCAGGAGATCATCTAGTCCAACCCCCTGCTCACAGTGGGACCAACCCCAACTGAATGATCCCATCCAGGGCTTTGTCAAGCTGGGCCTTAAAAACCTCTAAGGATAGAGATTCCACCACCACCCTTGGTAACCCATTCCAGTGCTTCACCACCCTGCTAGTGAAATAGTGGTTCCTAATATCCAACCTAGACCTCCCCCACTGCAACTTAAGACCATTACTCCTTTTTCTGTCATCGGCCACCACTGAGAACAGCCTAGCTCCATCCTCTTTGGAACATCCCTTCAGGTAGTTAAAGGCTGCTATCAAATCTCCTCTCAATTCTCTTCTGCAGACTAAATAAGCCCAGTTTCCTAAGCCTTTCCTCATAAGTCATGGGCCCCCAGCTCCCTAATCATTTTCATTGCCCTCCGCTTGACTCTCTCCAATTTGTCCACATCCTTTCTGTAGTGGGGGGCCCAAAACTGGATGCAATACTCCAGGTATGACCTCACTAGTGCCAAATAGAGGGGAATAATAATTTCCCTCAATCTGCTGACAATGCTCCTACTAATGCAACCCAATATGCCATTAGCCTTCTTGGCAACAAGGGCACACTGTTGACTCATATCCAGCTTCTCGTCCACTATAATCCCCAGGTCCTTTTCTGCAGAACTGCCGCTCAGCCAGTTGGTCCCCAGCCTGTAGCAGTGCATGGGATTCTCCCTTCATAAGTGCAGGACTCTGCGCTTGTCCTCGTTGAACCTCATCATATTTCTTTTTGCACAATCCTCCAATTTGTCTAGGTCACTCTGGACCCTATCCCTACCATCCAGAATATCTACCTCTCCCCACAGCTTAGTGTCATCCGCGAACTTGCTGAGGGTGCAATCCATCCCATCATCCAGATCATTAATGAAGATGTTGAACAAAACCTGCCCCAGGACCGACCTCTGGGGCACTCCGCTTGATACCAGCTGCCAACTAGACATCGAGCCGTTGATCACTACCCTTTGAGCCCAACAATGTAGCCAGCTTTCTATCCACCTTACAATCCATTCATCCAATCCATACTTTTAAAACTTGCCTGCAAGAATACCATGGGAGACTGTATCAAAAGCTTTGCTAAAGTCAAGATATATTACATCTTAGCTGTCCCCATAGCCACAGAGCCAGTTATCTCATCATAGAAGACAATCAGGTTGGTCAGGCATGACTTGCCCTTGGTGAATCCATGTTGACTGTTCCTGATCACCTTCCTCTCCTCCAAGTGCTTCAAATGGATTCCTTGAGGACCTTCTCCATGATTTTTCCGGGGACTGAGGTGAGGCTGACCCGTCTGTAGTTTCCCGTATTCTCCTTCTTCCCTTTTTTAAAGTTGGGCACTATATTTTCCTTTTTCCAATCATCCAGGACCTCCCTGATTGCCACGAGTTTTCAAAGATAATGGCCAATGGCTCTGCAATCACATCAGCCAACTCCCTCCGCACCCTCGGATGCATTAGATCCGGACCCATGGACTGGATCACCTATGAACCTGCTGCACTTCATCTGTAATTGCCAAGAAAACATAATAAAATAGTTATTTAAAACCCAAATAAAACACTGATGCCAAACAAAGTGGTGTCCCTGGATCTGGCTTACCGAGCACAGGCAGTGCTTACTACTAGGCAAGGGCTCTGGCCGTTTTAGTGTCTTGGGGAATCGGCAGGGTCCCTGCAGCTTCCTGCAAGAGGAGTGGGTGCCATTCTAGATGGTGTCTCTTGCTCAGTGACCAGCTGGTGCTGGCTCTCAAGAGGGACTCTCCCACTTTCAGTAACTGACATACATCCAGCAGTGAGTTTCAAATCAGACCTCCAGGAAACATGAACTTTTCCTGAAAGAAGTGGGCTGTGCCATCACCAGGCATAAAGGATGCACAGATAGAGCTAAATGGGGAACACTTTCACTAGCAAGCACAGGGCTCCATGGATCTGCGGCATCCTGTCCCCACTACTGCCCATTCTGTACAGTGCCAGCACTTTGGGCTACCTCTGGACATGAAGCAAAGGATGGGAAAATGCTTTCCAGCAATTGAACTCACTCAGTGCTTCCTTCGCTAGTTGAGACATCTTCTGACTCCCACTGCCATGGTCAGCACCCTTGGAAACCAGGAGGACGAGAGCGAGAGTATTTGTACCAGTGGGAGCTGAAGAGGGACATGGTGTTGTCACATGAGGAGATCTCTTGGCCACGAGTCCTCTTTTCATTTCCTCTTTGAGGAAGAATATATCTTTCAAATCGTCCACGCAACTTGGGAGCAACTCAGGGCCCCACAGGATAACTGGCTTTGCACTCACATCATTTCCTCCTCCTCCCAGGAGCTCTTGGAAACTCCGATGCTGTGTGGAGTCTGGCTGCAAGCCCTGCTTAGGGACGGGGCAGTGAAAACATCTGCATCATGGCAGCACTGCCAAGGGGCTTGCCGAGATATGGTAAATCAGAGAACTAGGAGATCACATTATCACTTTCACTACCATTTCTGAAGTGCACCCTTTTGTGGGGTATTTGAGAACTTCACGATGATGAGAGTAAATGTCCTTTAGCATCGTTTGCAGCCAGATGGAAAGATGCCAGAGACAGAGCTGAGTTCCTTGGAGCAGAGTCATTTGTCCCAACACCACTCTACAGGCTGCAGGACCAACGGGCCAGATCCTGCACTGTGGTGCAGTGGCAGCACAGATTCTGGACGGCCCTGGTGATGTGCCAGGTCTAGGCTGCTGAGTCCATGAACTGACTAAGTCACTTCTTTCTTTTGCTGGTTTTCCATTGGGCCAGACCAGGGGTGGGCAAACGTTTTGGCCCAAGGGCCACATCTGGGTATGGAAATTGTATGGCGGGCCACAATGCTCCCAAAATTGAGGGTTGGGGTGTGGGAGAACCCCAGCTGAGGGTGTGGGCTCTGGAGTGGGGCTGGGGATGAGGGGTTGGGGGTGCAGGAGGGTGCTCTGGGCTGGGACCAAGGGGTTTGAAGGGCGATCAAGACTAGGGCAGGAGGTTGGGGCATGGGAGGGGACCAGGTGGCAGGCTCTGGGTGGCGCTTACCTCAAGCAGCTTCCAGAAACAGCAGCATGTCTCCTCTCCGGCTCCTACATGGAGGAGAGCCCAGGCAGCTCTGTGCGCTGCCCTTTCCGCAGGCAGCACCCCTGCAGCTCCCATTGGCTGCAGTCCCAGGCCAATGGGAGCTGTGGGGGCAGCATGTGGAGCCTTCTGGCTGCCCCTACACATAGGAGCCAGAGAAGGGACATGCTGCTGCTTCCAGGAGCTGCATGGAGTGGGGCGAGCTCCCGACCCTGCTCCCCAGCTGGAGTGCTGGAGCAGGGCAAGCCCTAGATACTGCTCCCCAGTGGGAGCTCGAGGGCTGGATTAAAATGCCTGGAGAGCCAAATGGGTCAGACCCTCCTCAGCTGATGTAAATAAGTAAAGCCTAGTGAAGACAGGGGAGCTAGAGGGCCTTACACCAGCTGGGGATCGTGCCTGCTGTTTGTCTTTATGAGATGAGAATCAGGCAAATTGAAGCAACTGCGCAGGCTGGTTATAGTGCAGGAATCTTCCCCCTCCTCCCCCCCACCCCAGTGAGTGAAAAGCAGATAAATCCTTGTCGCTGGATGATGTGACCCAGCAGAGACCAAGAGCCAATTGTGCAAAGATTGAAGTCAGTGTCTGAAGTTGTTGCGGGGTTGCCATGGGAACTTGGGATTGACTCTCCTTTCTCCGCTCTTTCCAGTTTGCTCCTCATGCCGGTTACATGGAAGGCAGGGTGTGCTGTGCCAGGGTGCGTGCTTTGCTGTCCTTTGGGCCCGTTAAACCGGAGGGTCGTTTGGATGCACTAGGTAGCCAGGGCTAGGCTGCTGTGTTATGCCTGGTTCAAACACGGAGGGTCTGTCTCCACTGCAGCGCCGTGTGAGCCATGAGCCTGGGTAACAGACACATGCTAGCTCTGCCTGATACTGAAAACAGCAGTGTGGATGTTGTGGCATAGGTGCTGGCTCAGGTTAGCCACCTGAGTACGGAGCCAGGGAGTCAGATAGCCATCTGAGCCAAGCCTAACCTGTACCGCAATGTCCACATTGCTGTTTCTTATGCTTATGCTCAAATAAATGCATTAGTCTCTAAGGTGCCGCAAGTACTCCTTTTCTTTTTGCGAATACAGGCTAACACGTCTGCTACTCTGAAAACTGCTGTTTCTAGTGCCCTAGTTCAAGCAGAGCTAGCATGTGGCTGTCTACCCAGGCTGGGAAGCTCATGCCCATGTGCAATGTAGACATACATGGGGGGCTTCTAGCACTGAGCTATACCAAGCTCGCCAGGCTAGAACAGGTCATTGGCTCAGTCCATGTTACTTCAGCCAGAAGTGCTGGGCTGGGAGCAGGGACCCTGTGTTAGATTCTCTGGGCTGGGGGTGGGAGAGGGAAGACAGTTCGTTGGGGCTGGTCACTACAGTCCTTTCCAACCTCAGACTTTGCGCATCTGTGCGGAAATGCAGTTACTTCAGAACTGCAGCTTTGTGTTACTTTGCACTGTGCACATTGTGGAAAGTCTTTGATTATTTGTCAGCTTGGAATGTAACCCTTCTGTCAGGTGGAGTCAGCAACTACAAGGGCAGGGTTCAATAGCTAGGGGTTCGTCCTAACAATACAGAACAGAATTGGTTTAGCCTCCACCCAGAAATCTGAGAAAATTAAACCCCACCTGTAGGTGTCTCTAAGGCCAGGTCTACACTACAGAGTTTTGTTGACCAAAGTCGTGCTGCTTTAATTAAACCACTGTTGTATCTCCTTGTGTCAGCAGGGTGCATCCATACTAGTAGCTCTTGTGTCGATACAGAGAGCAGTGCACTGTGGGTAGCTATCTCACTGTGCAACGGGCTGCAGGGTGCTGTTGGGAAAGGTTTACAATGCCTCATGGGCAGGTACAGCATCACATGATGCAGTGAGACAAAAATGCATTCTTTTAAAAAATGGAAGTTAAATCTTGGTGAGGAAATAGAAAGGAGTGAAGTGTAAAAATATAATTAGGAAGGCCAAAAAAGAATTTGAAGAACAGCTAGCCAAAGACCCAAAAAGTAATAGCAAAAAATTTTTTTAAGTACATGAGAAAGCAGGTAGCCTGCTAAACAATCAGTGGGGCTACTGGATGATCAGATCATAAGGGAGCACTCAAGGACGATAAGGTCACTGTGGAGAAATTAAATGAATTCTTTGCATTGGTCTTCACAGCTGAGGATTTGAGGGAAATTCCCAAACCTGACCCATTATTTTTAGGTGACAAATTTGAGGAACTGTCATAGATTGATGTGTCAGAGGAGGTTTTGGATCAAATTGATAAACTAAACAGGAATAAGTCACCAGGACCAGACGTTATCACCGAAGAGTTCTGAAGGAACTCAATGTAAAATTGCACAACTACTAATTGAAGTTTGTAACCTGTCATTTAAATCAGCTCTGTACCAAAGGACTGGAGGATAACTAATGTGATGCCAGTTTTAAAAGAGGGCTCCAGAGGTGATCCTGGCAATTACAGGTCGGTAAGCCTGACTTCAGTACTGGGCAAACTGGTTGAAACTATAGTAAAGAACAAAATTGTCAACACATAGAGAACATAATTTGTTGGGGAAGTGTCAACATGCTTTTGTAAAGGGAAATCGTGCCTCACCAATCTACTTGAATTCTTTGAGGGGCTCAACAAGCATGGGACAGGGGGGATCCAGTGGATATAGTGTACTTAGATTTTTCAGAAGTCTTTGTCAAGGTCCCCTCACCAAAGGCTCTAAGCAAAGTAAGCTGTCATGAGATAGAGGGAAGGTCCCCTCATGAATTGGTAACTGTTAAAAGGTAGGAAACAAAGGGTAGGAATAATAGTTTTCAGAATGGAGAGAAGTAAATAGTGGTGTCCACTAGAGGTCTGTACTGGGACCAGTCCTATTCAACATATTCATAAATGATCTGGAAAAAGGGGTAAACAGTGAGGTGGCAAAATTTGCAGAAGATACAAAACTACTCAAGATAGTGAAATCCCAAGCAGACTGCAAAATGCTACAAACTGGGTGGCTGGGCAACAAAATGAAGATGAAACAAGATGAAAGCATCTAACTATACATATAAATGATAGGGTCTACATTAGCTGTTACCACTTAAGAAAGAGATCTTGGAGTCATTGTGACAGTTCTCTGAAAACATCCACCCAATGTGCAGCGGCAATCAAAAAAGCTAACGATGTTGGGAATCATTAAGAAAGGGATAGAAATATCATATTGCTTCTATGTAAACCTATGATATGCCCACATCTTGAATACCGCATGAAGATGTGGTTCCTCATCTCAAAAAGATATATTGGAATTGGAAAAGGTTCCAAAAAGGACAACAAAAATGACTAATGGTATGGAACGCTTCCGTATGAGGAGCAATTAATAAGACTGGGACTTTTCAGCTCGGAAAAGAGATGACTAAGGGAGGATATGATAGAGTCTATAAATCATGACTGGGTGGAGAAAGGAAATAAGGAAGTGTTATTTACTCCTTCTCATAACACAAGAACTAGGGGGTCACCAAATGAAATTAATAGGCAGCAGGTTTAAAACAAACAAAAGGCAGTATTCTTTTCACACAACACACAGTCAACCTGTGGATCTCCTTACCAGAGGATGTTGTGAAGGCCAGACTATAAACAGGATTAAAAAAAACCCGACATAAGTTCATAGAGGACAGGTCCATTAATGGCCATTAGCCAGGATGGGCATGGATGGTGTCCCTAGCCTCTGTTTGCCAGAAGCTGTGAATGGGTGACAGGGGATGGATGGATCACTTGGTGATTACCTGTTCTGTTCATTCCCTCTGGGGCACCAGGCATTGGCCACTGTCGGAAGACAGGATACTGGGCTAGATGGACCTTGGTCTGACCCTGTATGGCTGTTCTTACGTAGGTTTCTCAATCCCATTGTTCCATGGGCATCCTACTAGGTTGGTGCCAGCTGCTTTTCAACTGAAACATACGTTGGGGGAGGGGGGGGAAGAGAGAGAGAGTGTGTGTGTGTTTGTGTGTGTATGTGAGAGAGAGATAGAGAAACAGGGTTTGTGTTGGGGAAGGGTATGTGTTGAGGGACAGTGTGTCAGCATGCCGTCTCTAAATTCAGACAGCAGCCTGAGCAACCAATCCGGGATGGAGGGAGACCTTCCCCTACATCAGTCCCCAGCTCAGCACAGAACTCTCCCCCCCCCTCCCCACAGCAGCAACCCATTCTACCTGCCTGCTGCTGTATTCCTAGTGCTGGGAAGAGCAGGATTCCACATTATTGTTTCTTTAATTCCCTCCGAGTTCTCCCATAGCTTCCTCAGCTGCCAGGAGCGGCATCTTCCGTAGCTCTGTGAGCTCCCCTTGCTGAGGAATGTCAAAGCTTCCAGCAGTGAGCAGAACGGTCACAGCGGGCATTATTGGATACTGGGGGAGGCCAGTTATGTAGACATAATGAATGGCAGCATCTACACTGATGTGTTGTCACTCTAACTTTGCTGCGATAAGCTCAGTGCCTCTTGTCGAGGTGCTTTTTTTTTGTGGGCAAAACAGCAGAGTTTTGCCACCAAAAGAAGCTTTGTAGTGCATACACCTCCCCTGCTTTGTTGGCAAAAGCTGCCTTTTGCTGACCAAACTGTGTAGTGTAGACAAAGCCTAAGGGGTAATACTTCCCCACTCACAAGTCTGTGAAAAACAAAAGAAATCTTCTATTAAAAAGGGAAACAGTGATGGATGATGTGGAAAAAGCTGAAATACTTAATGCTTTTTTTGCCTTGGTCTTCACAGACAAGGTCAGCTCCCAGACTGCTGCACTGGACAGCACAGTATGGGGAGGAGGTGAGCAGCCTTCAATGGTGAAGGAACAGGTTAAGGACTATTTAGAAAAGCTGGACATGCACAAGTCCATGGGGCCAGATGCAATGCATCTGAGGGTGCTGAGGGAGTTGACTGATGTGATTGCAGAGCCATTGGCCATTATCTTTGAAAATTTGTGGTGACTGGGGGAGGTCCCGGACGATTATAAAAAGGCAAATATAGTTCCCATATTTTAAAAAAAGGAAGAAAGAGAACCCAAGAAACTACAGACCAGTCAGCCTCACTTCAGGCCCTGGCAAAATCATAGAGAAGGTCTCAAGGAATCCATTTTGAAGCACTTCGAGGAGAGGAAGGTGATCAGGAACAGTCAACATGGATTCGCCAAGGGCAAGTCATGCCTGACCAACCTGATTGCCTTCTATGGTGAGATAACTGGCTCTGTGGATATGGGGAAAGCAGTGGATGTGATATATCTTGACTTTAGCAAAGCTTTGGATAGGGTCTCCCACAGTATTCTTGACAGCAAGTTAAAGAAGTATGGATTGGATGAATGGACTAGGAGGTGTACAGAAAGCTGGCTAGGTTGTCGAGCTCAACAGGTAGCGATCAACGACTCGATGTCTAGTTGGCAGCCGGTATCAAGCGGAGTGCCCCAAGGGTCGGTCCTGAGGCTGGTTTTGTTCAACATCGTCATTAATGATCTGGATGATGGGATGGATTGCACCCTCAGCAAGTTTGCAGATGCCACTAAGATGGGGGGAGAGATAGATATGCTGGAGGGTAGGGATAGGGTCCGGAGTGACCTAGACAAATTGGAGGATTGTGCAAAAAGAAATATGATGAGGTTCAACAAGGACAAAGTGCAGAGTCCTGCACTTAGGAGGGAAGAATCCCATGCACCGCTATAGGCTGGTGACCGACTGGCTAAGCAGCATTTCTGCAGAAAAGGACCTGGGGATTATAGTGGATGAGAAGCTGGATATGAGTCAGCAGTGTGCCCGTCTTGCCAAGAAGGCCAACAGCATATTGGGCAGTATAGTAGGAGCATTGCCAGCAGATCGAGGGAAGTGATTATTTCCCTCTATTCGGCACTTGTGAGGCCACACCTGGGGTATTGTGTCCAGTTTGGTCCCCCCACTACAGAAGGGATATGGACAAATTGGAAAGAGTCCAGCGGGGGGCAACGAAAATGATTAGGGGGCTGGGGCACATGACTTACGAGGAGAGGCTGAGGGAACTGGGGTTATTTAGTCTGCAGGAGAGAAGAGTGAGGGGGGATTTGATAGCAGCCTTCAACTACCTGAAGGGGGTTCCAAAGAGGATGCAGCTCAGCTGTTCTCAGTGGTGGCAGATAACAGAACAAGAAGCAATGGTCTCAAGTTGCAGAGGAGGAGGTCTAGGTTGGATATTAGGAAACTTTATTCCACTAGGAGGGTGGTGAAGCACTGGAATGGGTTCCCTAGGAAGGTGGTGGAATCTCCATCCTTAGAGGTTTTTAAGGCCTGGCTTGACAAAGCCCTGTCTGGGATAATTTAGTTGGTGTTGGTCCCACTTTGAGCAGGGGGTTGGACTAGATGACCTCCTGAGGTCCCTTCCAACCCTGATATTCTATGAAAGGGAACCCAGCATTCATTTTGCAAAACGCCACAGCCACATTCAAAAGCACATAACCATAAGCAAACACTCACTGCGGAGTACGTTGGGGGGTGTCCTTTGCCTCAGTTTCCCACCTTGTGGTGTGAGAGTCCAAACAAACAGCCCTTTAACATGCCACTCCCCTTTCCCTCAGCTGCTCCCCACTCACAACTGGTTGTCCTTTGCCTCCATTGCTGCTGCCGACTCTGCAACTATCCCACTGCCACCACTGGCTGCTCACTGCTACCTCTGCCACTGTTGTCTCTGCCACTGCTCGACGCTCACTAACACTTCTGCAATGCTGCACTCTGAGCTTCCCCATTTACGCCAGCTCTTAGTGATTTCACTGGATAATGGGGAACCTGCCCTGGGCTTCTGCCTCTTCATTGTTTTTCACTGCAGCACTGTCCCCGTCCCAGGTCTAAGGCTCAGTCCTGCTTATGAGCGATCACAGCACTGGTAAACACTGAACAGCAACAAGGGCTCTCTGTTGAGTCCGAGCAGTTCTATCTTCAAACACTAGAGAGGGATGCTCAGATAGTATCTAAGATTCTTTCAGCAGCATCCATCAGGTGCAGGCCCCCTCCTGCTGTTATCTTTATTGGCCTCTGGCATCCCTGCCCTCTGCTTAACAACTGAGATTCAGTTTAGGGGGAACCCCTCAGCCGGGACAGGCTTAGTAGAGTCCTGTTGCCCTTCACTCATACAGTCAAGATAATATCTCATTCTTCTGCATTCAACACACTACTGTGAATTGTAACCCAGCACCAGCCAACATTGATCACTTTGCCAAGCAGGTCTGAAGAGCTCTGCGTAAGCCCGAAAGCTGATCTCTCTCACCAACAGAAGTTGGTCCAATAAAAGATATTGCCTCACCCATCTTGTCCTGCTGAACACCTCGACAGTAGGTGTGTCTGTGCAAACAGGGACTGTTCCTGAAGTCTTTTCCCCCCAGTGTCTCAGTTGCTGTCAGGGGAGAGCTTTTCAGGCCCTGCTTACAGAAAGAAACCACTAAGGATCCCATCAGTGTCCCCTACTTGTCAGATTCTGTCCTGGTCATGCTGGTGCCCCAGCGACAATGGGGTGAGTGGCAGAGGAGCGCTCTGTGAACGTGCATTTCCCTATTGACTGGGAGATGTGGATGTTTGGGTGCCAGACGGGCGTTGCTGTCAGCCAGGCTGTGAGGCTGGAACTGCTGTGTACCTCGCTTAGCCAGACATCTGTGCACAAGGCAGAGTAACGGGGTTTGTGAATCTCCTAGCAGAAAGGGAAGTTAGAGTGACCATCCATGCATCTCTGAGCTGGCTCATGAAGTCAGCTTTGTGACCCATGCCCTGGCCGATGGTACCCATGGGCTAGTCTTGCTCTGGCAGCAAGGAATCTGTGTGTGAGGGGCAGCTGAGTAGAGGAGCTCCACTGCCCCACAGTGGAACAGGCCAGGGCTTTGCTGACTTGGCCTAGCATTGCCCATGCTAGGGCGGCACTGCCTCAGCCTAGGAGCAGCATGGCCTCAGCAAGAGTGTTTGCTTGTGTAACCCTTCTGCCCATCAGAGTTGGCAGCAACAAGGGCCGGGTTCAGTATCTAGGGGTTCCATTCCAATAACACAATGCAAAACCGGCTCGAGCCCCCACCCAGTGACCTGGGACAGATATATACTATCCCCGGTTGGTGCCTCTAAGAGGCAATACTTCCCCTCTCGCAAGCACAGAGTCTGAGTGTAGCAAAAGCCTTTTAAAAACAGAGAGAAATAATGTGGCATTATGTTGGGGAAACACCACCAACACAACACAACCCATGAGGCAAAACCCACCCCAAGCAAATTGGGCCACGTCCTTTCCCTTTGGTTCTTGAGTCCAGCAATCCAAAAGTCCCCCAAAGTCCCAAAAGTCCAAGAACCCAAAAGTCTCTGTCCCTGGTCAGGGCAGCCCCAGAGTTCAAAAGTTTATCTGCAGAGTTTTACCTCCCAGCCTCGATGGAAATGGGGTGGGGGGGAGTTAAGGGGCACCTTACATGGTCTGAAGCTGATTGCCCCAGCTCTCCGTGGGGCTCTGCTCTGCTCCGCTCTACCAGCCGTCCCATGAATCACTCTGCTCTGCCAGCTGCTCCACTCCACCAGCCGTCCCAGGAGCCGCTCCAGCTGTCTCACAAACTGCTCTGCTCCACCAGCCATCCCATGAGCCACTTTAGGCATCCTGTGAACTGCTCCACAATATATTTTCATGCCCCCCACTACTTAACACTTAGTGATTTCAACTCTTCTGTAATTTCAGCTTGTAGGAGGGGAGCCTCAGTGCTGGTGCTCTATGGGCCCAAAGCAAATTCAGCTTAGCAGCCTGTAACTAGACTCTTAGTAGACTCAAAACTAACACTAACTCGCCCGTGCCCGTGCCCGTGCCCGTGCCCGTGCCCGTGCCCATGCCCCTCTCTCTCTAGTCACTAGCTTTTGGAACCCATGACCCTTGCCTAGCGAGTGCTCCTTAGTTGATGGTGAGTCCCTCCATCATAGCAAAAGGCCAAGTACAGTTCCACTGTCCTTGATTCACATAATCAGGATAATAACAGTTTATTCTTCCTGCCCCAATAACAGAGAAACTGGGGCTCCTACAGCAGCCAAAGTGACCATCTAAGCGGGGTGGGTGTGCCTATGCAAATGAGATCAGTCCCTGAAGTTCTTTTTCACAACCCACCACGACTCGCCACCAGATGTCAGGGTAGAGCTCATCCTAGCTCTGCTTACACTTGTGCTCCTTGCGCTACCTAGTGCAAACCAGAACATGGCATATGGCTCCTGGCTGGAGGAGCCAGACTTTATCCCTGAGATAACAGAGCAGGGGGGATTCTGGTTCCTGGGTCTGCAGGATCCAAGCTGATCATGTGGGTTTGCCCACTCTGAGTCACAGGCCCTCACTCCTCTGCAGACACCACCTCTGAGATCAGAGCCAGGCAGGGGCTGTACCCCTGGGCGGCCTTAGCGGGAGCTGGGGCAGGGACAGTGTCCCTAGGCCCAGAGGGGAATCTGGCCCTACACTGACCTGCAGCAAAAAGTTCAGTGTGAGAGCCTATGCTGGGCTTGCAGCCAGACTCCACATTTTAAAATGGATGTTGAAAAATTGGTGAGGATGCAGAGAAGAGCCATGAAAACAATTCAAGGCCTGGAGACCATGTGTGACAATGAGAGACTGGGTGAGCTCATTCTGTTGAGCTTATCACAAAGAAGATGGAGAGGTGACTTGAGTGCCATCTATGTACCTTCTGGGGGAGAAATAGTGGGTACTTGAATTTAACAGATAATGGCAGAACAGAACCAGTGGCTGGAAGTTGAAGCCAGACAAATTCAGATGAGAAAGAAGGCACAACTGTTTAACACAGGAGGGTGAATAGCCATAGGAACAAACTCCCCAGGGCAGGGTGAGGGTGACCAGATGTCCCGATTTTATAGGGACAGTCCCGATTTTTGGGTCTTTTTCTTATATAGGCTCCTATTACCCCGCAGCCCTGTCCCGATTTTTCACATTTGCTGTCTGGTCACCCTAGGCAGGGCTGGAGTCTCCATCGCTTGCTGTCATCCCATCCAGACCAGAGACCTTTCTGGAAGGGGCTTTGAGCAAACACAGATCATTGGGCTCAGTGCAGGGGGACTGGGTGACCTTCTCTGGCCTATGTGCCGCAGGCCCTTGGTCTAGACCAGGGGTCTCAAACTCAAATGACCATGAGGGCCACATGAGGACTAGTACATTGGCCCGAGGACCACACCACTGACCACCCCCCTCCCCGCTGCCCTGGCCCTGTCCCCACTCCACCCTTTCCATGAGGCCCCATCCCTGCTCCACCTCTTCCGACCCCTTCCCTGCCCCCATTCCAACCCCTTCCCTGAAATCCCCACCCCAACTCTGCCCCCTCCCTACCCCCAGGGGGGTGCAGGAGGGGTGCGGGGTGTGTCAGGGGGCTCAGGGCAGGGGTCAGGGTGTGGGGGTGCAGCAGGAGGCTCAGGGCAGGGGTCAGGGTGTGGCAGGGGGCTCAGGACAGGGGTCAGGGTGTGGGGGTGCAGCAGGAGGTTAACACTGTAGGGGCAGGGGTGGGGCGGGCCGCGGAAAATAACCCCGCAGGCCGCTGCGTGTTTGAGACCCCGGTCTAGATGATCTAATGGTCTCTTCTCGCCTTACACTCTCTGCAGGGCTGGCACTAGGGGCAGGCAAGCAGTGCAGTTGCCCTCAGCACCAGCTTCTGGGGGTGCCACATTGCTCTGCACCTGGCTGGCTGTTGGTCTGGGTGTGGAGGGCGCCAAAAACTCTTCTCCGCCTTGGGTGTCAAAAATGGTGAGACACCTTGGGCCAGTCCTGACTCTGTGGATCGAGGAATGAATCCACTTTCCTGGAGTGTCTGAATGTTGATCGGTTTCAGAGTAGCAGCCGTGTTAGTCTGTATTCGCAAAAAGAAAAGGAGGACTTGTGGCACCTTAGAGATTCGGATCGGATGCATCCGATGAAGTGAGCTGTAGCTCACGAAAGCTTATGCTCTAATAAATGTGTTAGTCTCTAAGGTGCCACAAGTCCTCCTTTTCTTTTTGTGAATGTTGATCGGGTCTCAGGTTTCATCAGATCCTGGCTGTGAGCCTGAGCTCAGGTGCAGCCCACTGGGACGCTGGGGGTAATGTCCGTAATCAGGGGAGCGGGTGCAGAGCCTCGCCATGCTCCATCCCCCCTAGACAGATGTCTCCGTCCATTCATCCCAGCTGGCCAGCCTGCCCTCAGTCTCAGCCCCTAGGCCAGTGTGTGTTGTCTCGCTGCCACTAGTGTCCTGCTGGGGTGCAGCCAGTGGGTGAGGGGCTTTGTGAGGCTAATTCCTCAGCAGAGGGTGGTCTGTGGGTTGCCGCAGGCTGGCGGCTCTGTGCCGGTGGCTGTTCTGTGGTCACCCCCAGGCCACGCAGCTGCGTCCGAGCCACTGCCAGACTGGGCTCGGGCACAGCTCTGAGCTGGTCACCTGCGCAGCTGACAACAAATGGTCAAAAGGGCCTCCCTCCCCCTCACTACAGTCTGACTCCCCCCAGCCCCAGGGCGGGCCCCTCCCCCTCACTACAGTCAGACTCCCCCCAGCCCCAGGGCGGGTCCCTCCCCCTCACTACAGTCTGACTCCCCCCAGCCCCAGGGCGGGTCCCTCCCTCTCACTACAGTCTGACTCCCCTCACCTGCAGGACGGGCCCCTCCCCCTCATTACAGTCTGACTCCCCCCAGCCCCAGGATGAGCCCCTCCCCCTCACTACAGTCAGACTCCCCCCAGCCCCAGGGCGGGCCCCTCCCCCTCACTACAGTCTGACTCCCCCCAGCCCCAGGGCGGGTCCCTCCCTCTCACTACAGTCTGACTCCCCTCACCTGCAGGACGGGCCCCTCCCCCTCATTACAGTCTGACTCCCCCCAGCCCCAGGATGGGCCCCTCCCCCTCACTACAGTCTGACTCCCCTCACCCCCAGGACGGGCCCCTCCCCCTCATTACAGTCTGACTCCCCCCAGCCCCAGGTCAGGTCCCGCCCCCTCACTACAGTCTGACTCCCCCCAGCCCCAGGTCAGGTCCCGCCCCCGGACAATCACAGGCAGGGATGGCCCCTACTCTGGGATGCAGGCATCTAGCTCTTGCTGTTGCTTGCAGTGCCCTTTGCCCAGTCAGCATCAGTGCTGAACTCCCTTGCTGCCATTTTCTGACCCTCCCCAAAGCTAGTGGGGCCTCGCCTGTCTGCACTGGAGTGCTCTGACTGCTCCCCTGCCTGGGGAGTGCCTGACTCCCAGCAGCGTTCCTGTGGCCCCATGCTCCCTGCTGGTGTGTGATTAGCCCTCCATACCTGTCACTAGGAACAATGCCCATGCAGCACCTTGTACTGAGCACCTCACAAATCATAGAATCATAGAATCATAGAATATCAGGGTTGGAAGGGACCCCAGAAGGTCATCTAGTCCAACCCCCTGCTCAAAGCAGGACCAAGTCCCAGTTAAATCATCCCAGCCAGGGCTTTGTCAAGCCTGACCTTAAAAACCTCTAAGGAAGGAGATTCTACCACCTCCCTAGGTAACGCATTCCAGTGTTTCACCACCCTCTTAGTGAAAAAGTTTTTCCTAATATCCAATCTAAACCTCCCCCATTGCAACTTGAGACCATTACTCCTCGTTCTGTCATCTGCTACCATTGAGAACAGTCTAGAGCCATCCTCTTTGAAACCCCCTTTCAGGTAGTTGAAAGCAGCTATCAAATCCCCCCTCATTCTTCTCTTCTGCAGACTAAACAATCCCAGCTCCCTCAGCCTCTCCTCGTAAGTCATGTGCTCTAGACCCCTAATCATTTTTGTTGCCCTTCGTTGTACTCTTTCCAATTTATCCACATCCTTCCTGTAGTGTGGGGCCCAAAACTGGACACAGTACTCCAGATGAGGCCTCACCAGTGTCGAATAGAGGGGAACGATCACGTCCCTCGATCTGCTCGCTATGCCCCTACTTATACAACCCAAAATGCCATTGGCCTTCTTGGCAACAAGGGCACACTGCTGACTCATATCCAGCTTCTCGTCCACTGTCACCCCTAGGTCCTTTTCCGCAGAACTGCTGCCGAGCCATTCGGTCCCTAGTCTGTAGCGGTGCATTGGATTCTTCCATCCTAAGTGCAGGACCCTGCACTTATCCTTATTGAACCTCATTAGATTTCTTTTGGCCCAATCCTCCAATTTGTCTAGGTCCTTCTGTATCCTATCCCTCCCCTCCAGCGTATCTACCACTCCTCCCAGTTTAGTTCAGCGCCCTTGCAAACTGCAGCCCCTCCCCAGGATCCAGCACCCACAAAATCATAAAGTCCTAGAAATGTGGGGCTCAAAAGGATCTTGAGAGGGTCATCAAGTCCAGCCCCTGTGCTGAGGCAGGGCCAAGTAAACTTAGACCATCCCGAACAGGTATTTGTCTAACTGTCCTTTAAAACCTCTAATGATGGGGATTCCACAATCTCCCTTGGGAGCTTAGTTCAGAGCTTAACTCCCCTTACAGTCAGGAAGCTTTTCCTAACATCTAACCTAAATCCCACTCCCTGCAATCTGAGCTTGTTCCTTCTTGTCAGTGCTCATCGAGAACAACTGATCATCATCCTCTTTATAACAGCCCATAACAGATTTGAAGACTGTTATCAGGTCCCCTCTCAGTCTTCTTTTTTCAAGACTAAACAGACCCAGGTATTTGTCCATCTCTTTTCTACAGTGTGGCACTGTGATGAACTGGGAATGATTACTCTAATATTTTTATGAAGCCTATAAGTGCCTCAGTTACCCCTGCTGCAGGATTATCCTACGGGGTAGAAAGGGTTGTTTGCGCTCTGTAGCGGGTCAGAGACTCTGATGTGAATGGCTTCTAGCTGTCTGGGCCTTAGCTCCAGATCAATAGAACTTTGGAGAAAACAATGGCAAATCCAGTCACTCGGACTTTGATACCGAGCAGCCAATCACCATGGTGGCCCACCTCCCTGCAGCAAGCCAAGGAGTGTTTGCCCAGCTGGAGAGCTAAGGGAGTGGTTAAGGGTTGGCTGCTGAGCGCATCTGGGCACACATCATCTGGGACAAAAAGAGGTCAAAGGGACAGGGCTTTGGGCTCTGTGCTGACCAGGATGGACTATCCTGTATCTCTTTTCTCTATGCTAACCAAAGATTCCTATGCAGTGCTCCAATTTGACTAATAAACTCTTCTGCTTTACAACGCTGGCTGAGGGTCACTGCAAATGCTGATGGAGGAGGTGCATTGCTCCCTACGATTGTACACGTCTCCCCCAGGGGTCCGTCTCAGGTGAACTTGCTGAACAGAGCTCAAGGTGTGAAGCAGGGGTGCTGAGGGCACAGATGTCCAGTCTAAGGAGGCAGTGAAACTGCATGGCTTATCCTGAAAGAAGAGTGAGACCCCCTAGGCAGTCTGGCACACTGACTGGTTCCTCCTAGAGATTGTTGCAAAGCTGGGGCTGTAGCACTGGTCCTGTGGATCTGTGATAGGCACCCAGAACTGGACACAGTTCTCCAGCTGAGGCCTCACCAGTGTCGAGTAGAGCGGGACAATTACATTCTGTGTCTTACATGCAGCACTCCTGTTAATACACCCCAGAGTGATATTAGCCTTTTTCACAAGTGCAACACATTGTTGACTCATTCAATTTATGGTCCACTATAACCCCCAGATCCGTTTCAGCAGTACTACCACCAAGCCAGTTATGCCCCATTTTGTAGTTGTGCATTTGATTTTTCCTTCCTCAGTGTAGTATTTTGCACTTGACTGTATTGAATTTCATCTTTTTCATCAAGGTCATTTTTAATTTTAATCTTGTCCTCTAAAGTGCTTGCAACCTCTCCCAGTTTGGTGTCATCTGCAAATTTTATAGACATACTCTCCATACCATGATCCAAGTCATTAATGAAAATATTGAATACTACTCAACCCTGGACTAACCCCTGCAGGACCCCACTAGATACGCCCTCCCAGTTTGACAGCAAATCATTGAGAGCTATTCTTGGAGTACTACCAAACAGTTGTGTACCCGCATTATGGTAATTTCATGTAGACCACATTTCCTTAGTTTGCTTATGTGGGACTGTGTTAAAAGCCTTAGTAAAATCAAGATATATCATATGTACTGCTTCCCTCTATCCACTACATCAGTAATCCTATCAAAGAAGGAAATTAGGTTGGTTTGGCATGATTTGTTTTTGACTAATCCATTCTGGCTATTCCTTTATAACCCTATTGTGCTCTAGGGGCTCATAAACTGAGTGTTTAATATTTTGTTCCAATATCTTTCCAGGTATCCAAGTTAGGTTGATTGGTCTGTAATTTGCTACATCCTCCTTGTTCCCCCTTTTAAAGACAGGTACTATGTTTGCCCTTCCCTAGTCCTCAGGGATCTCACCCGTCCTCCATGAGTTCTAAAAGATAATTGCTAACTGTTCTGATTGTTTCAGCTAGCTCCTTAAGTACCCTAGGATGAATTTCCTTATTCCTTCAAAATATTCTTTAACCTGTTCTTTCCCTGTTTTGGTTTGTGTTCCTTCCCCCTTATTGTTAATAGTGTGTTGTTAGTATCTGGTCATCATTAATCCTTTTAGTGAAGCACAATAGACATTAAACCCTGAGCCTTCTTGATGTCATCTGTTCTTAGCTCTCCTTCCCCATTAAGCAGAGAGCTTTCCTTCATTTTTCTCTTGCTCCTAATGTATTTAAATAACCTCTTCTTATTGCCTTTTATGTCCCTTGCTAGATGTAACACATTTTGTGCCTTAGGCTTTCTGATTTTGTCCCTGTGCTATTCTTTTGTACTCCTCCTTAGCAATTCAACCATGTTTCCACTTTTTCATAGATTCATAGATACTAAGGTCAGAAGGGACCATTCTGATCATCTAGTCCGACCTCCTGCACAGCGCAGGCCACAGAATCTCACCCACCCACTCCTATGAAAAACCTCACCCATGTCTGAGCTATTGAAGTCCTTAAATCATGGTTCAAAGACTTCAAGGAGCAGAGAAGCCTCCCTCAAGTCAACCATGCCCCATGCTACAGAGGAAGGCGAAAAACCTCCAGGGCCTCTCCAATCTGCCCTGGAGGAAAATTCCTTCCCGACCCCAAATATGGCAATCAGCTAAACCCTGAGCATATGGGCAAGATTCACCAGCCAGATACCCAGGAAAGAATTTTCTATAGTAACTCAGATCCCATCCATCTAATATCCCATCTCAGGGGATTTGACCTATTTACCCTGAATATTTAAAGATCAATTACTTACCAAAATCCCATTATCCCATCATACCATCTCCTCCATAAACTTATCGAGTCGAATCTTAAAGCCAGATAGATCTTTTGCCCCCACTGCTTCCCTTGGAAGGCTATTCCAAAACTTCACTCCTCTGATGGTTAAAAACCTTCGTCTGATTTCAAGTCTAAACTTCCTGGTGGCCAGTTTATACCCATTTGTTCTTGTGTCCACATTGGTGCTGAGCTGAAATAATTCCTCTCCCTCTCCTGTATTTATCCCTCTGATATATTTATAGAGAGCAATCATATCTCCCCTCAACCTTCTTTTAGTTAGGCTAAACAAGCCAAGCTCCTTAAGTCTCCTTTCATAAGACAAGTTTTCCATTCCTCGGATCATCCTAGTAGCCCTTCTCTGTACCTGCTCCAGTTTGAATTCATCCTTTTTAAACATGGGAGACCAGAACTGCACACAGTATTCTAGGTGAGGTCTCACCAATGCCTTGTATAACGGTACTAAAACCTCCTTATCCCTACTGGAAATGCCTCTCCTGATGCATCCCAAAACCGCATTAGCTTTTTTCACAGCCATATCACATTGGCAGCTCGTAGTCATCCTATGATCAACCAATACTCCAAGGTCCTTCTCCTCTTCCGTTACTTCTAATTGATGCGTCCCCAACTTATAGCTAAAATTCTTGTTATTAATCCCTAAATGCATAACCTTACACTTCTCACTATTAAATTTCATCCTATTACTATTACTCCAGTTTACAAGGTAATCCAGATCCTCCTGTATAATATCCCGATCCTTCTCCGAATTGGCAATACCTCCCAGCTTTGTATCATCTGCAAACTTTATTAGCACACTCCCACTTTTTGTGCCAAGGTCAGTAATAAAAAGATTAAATAAGATTGGTCCCAAAACCGATCCCTGAGGAACTCCACTGGTAACCTCCCTCCAACCTGACAGTTCGCCTTTCAGTAGGACCCGTTGCAGTCTCCCCTTTAACCAATTCCTTATCCACCTTTTGATGTTCATATTGATCCCCATCTTCTCCAATTTAACTAATAATTCCCCATGTGGCACGGTATCAAATGCCTTACTGAAATCTAGGTAAATTAGATCCACTGCATTTCCTTTATCTAAAAAATCTGTTACTTTTTCAAAAAAGGAGATTAGGTTGGTTTGGCACGATCTACCTTTTGTAAAACCATGTTGTATTTTGTCCCATTTACCATTGACTTCAATGTCCTTAGCTAATTTCTCCTTCAAAATTTTTTCCAGGACCTTGCATACTACAGATGTCAAACTAACAGGCCTGTAGTTACCCGGATCACTTTTTTTTCCTTTCTTAAAAATAGGAACTATATTAGCAATTCTCCAATCATTTGGTACTATTCCTGAGTTTACAGATTCATTAAAAATTCTTGCTAATGGGCTTGGAATTTCAGGTGCCAATTCCTTTAATATTCTTGGATGAAGATTATCTGGGCCCCCCGATTTAGTCCCGTTAAGCTGTTTCAGTTTCGCTTCTACCTCTGATATGGTAATATCTACCTCTATATCCTCCTTCCCATTTGTCATGCTACCATTATCCCCAAGATCCTCTTTAGCCTTATTAAAGACTGAGGCAAAGTATTTGTTTAGATATTGGGCCATGCCTAGATTATCTTTAACCTCCACTCCATCCTCAGTGTTAAGCGGCCCCACTTCTTCCTTCTTAGTTTTCTTCTTATTTATATGGCTATAGAACCTTTTACTATTGGTTTTAATTCCTTTTGCAAGGTCCAACTCTACTCGACTTTTAGCCTGTCTCACTTGATCCCTACATGTTCTGACCTCAATTAGGTAGCTTTCCTTGCTGATCCCTCCCATTTTCCACTCCCTGTATGCTTTCTGCTTCTTCTTAATCACCTCTCTAAGATGCTTGCTCATCCAGCTTGGTCTACAACTCCTTCCTATGAATTTTTTCCCCTTTCTTGGGATACAGGCTTCCGATAGCTTCTTTTTGTAGAATTCTTTTTTGATTTTCAGGTAATTAAAGAGCTCATGATGTAGCCAGGGGTGCTGGAAAAGGGGGGGGCTAGGGGCAATGCCCATTGCTTTTTACCTGCCTTAAGGGTGATCAATGTGGGGGAGGGAGCAGAGAGGAGGGAATGGGGGACAGAGGGGGAAAGAGGCAGCATGGGGGCACGGTCTTGGGGGAAAGAGGTGGAGTATGGTAGGGTCCTCAGGGGGAAGGGTGGAGTGAGGGCAGGGCAGAGCAGGGGGAGGAGTGGAACAGGAGGCAGGCTTTGGGCACTCTTGGATGGAGCCATATTGGCTTCTTACTATTTTTCCAGTCGTTCCTTTGCATTGGCATAGTTGGCAGTTGTGTGTTTAATATTGTCTCCTTGAGAAACTGCCAGATCTCCTCAACTTAGATTGTCTTCCCATGGGACCTTACCTACCAGTTCTCTAAGTTTGCTACAGCTGCTTTCTTGAAGTCCATTGTCCTTATTCTGCTGCTCTCACTCCTTCCTTTCCTTACAATCATGAAATCTATCAGATAGGCTTCCACCTTCACATTCACAACCATTCCTCCTTGTTGGTGAGAATTACTGCCTCCATTTTCTGAAAAAAAAAGTCCCCAATACATTCCAAGAGCTTATTGGAAATGTTGTGTTTTGCCACATTATTTTTCCCAGATGTCTGCATAGTTAAAGTTGCCCATTACTACCGGATCTTGTGTTTTGGATATTTCTGTTATTTGTCCTAGAAATGTCTCACCCACTTCCTCTTCCTGATTGGTGGTCCATAGTAGAAAGACCCTATCCCTACCCTCCAGAATATGTACCTCTCCCCACAGCTTAGTGTCATCCGCGAACTTGCTGAGGGTGCAATCCATCCCATCATCCAGATCATTAATGAAGATGTTGAACAAAACCAGCCTCAGGACCGACCCTTGGGGCACTCTGCTTGATACTGGCTGCCAACTAGACATCGAGCCATTGATCACTACCTGTTGAGCCCAACGATCTAGCCAGCTTTCTGTACACCTTATAGTCCATTCATCCAATCCATACTTCTTTAACTTGCTGTCAAGAATACTGTGGGAGACCATATCAAAAGCTTTGCTAAAATCAAGATATATCACATCCACTGCTTTCCCCATATTCACAGAGCCAGTTATCTCATCATGGAAGACAATCAGGTTGGTTAGGCATGATTTGCCCTTGGTGAATCCATGTTGACTGTTCCTGATCACCTTCCTCTCCTCCAAGTGCTTCAAAATAGATTCCTTGAGACCTTCTCCATGATTTTTCCAGGGACTGAGGTGAGAGAAACCAGTCTGTAGTTTCCTGGATTTTCCTTCTTCCCTTTTGAAAGATGGGCACTATATTTTCCTTTTTCCAATCATCCAGGACCTCCCCCGATTGCCACGAGTTTTCAGAGATAATGGCCAATGGCTCTGCAGTTCCATCAGCCATCTCCCTCAGCACCCTTGGATGCATTAGATCCATCCCCATAGACTTGTGCATGTCCAGCTTTTCTAAATAGTCCTTAACCTGTTCTTTCACCACTGAGGGCTGCTCACCTCCTCCCCATACCGTGTTGCCCAGTGCAGCAGTCTGGGAGCTGACCTTGTCTGTGAAGACTGAGGCAAACAAAGCATTGAGTATTTCAGCTTTTTCCACATCATCTATCACTCGGTTGCCTCTCCCATTCAGTAAGGGTCCCACACTTTCCCTGACCTTCGTCTTGTTGCTAACATACCGGTAGAAACCCTTCTTGTTACCCTTCACATTCCTTGCTAGCTGCAACTCCAATTGTGCTTTGGCTTTCCAGCCCATTTCCCTCTTGTTGCTCCTATGACCCTATAAAAACAACAAGGAGTCTGGTGGCACCTTAAAGACTATCTGTTAGTCTTTAAGGTGCCACCAAACTCCTCATTGTTTTTGTGGATACAGACTAACATGGCTACCCCTCGATACTTATCACCCTACAGTAATTTTCCATGTCCTCCCCAACATATTTTGTTGGCATCCTTTCATCTATGAGAGACAGTGGGAATTGCAGCCTATGATGTAGATGGTTTCCAATGTCTTATGTGACTGAATAGTCCAATCTGAGATTTGCATTATCTGTGGCAGTTATTACAAATGTATGTATCTTGGTTGGGAGCTGCTTGCTTCCTAAAGGCTCTTTTCTCTTCAACCTGTAGGAGCCAGCTTCTGTCATGGACTTTGATACCCTGATGGAGACAAAGGCACCACTTGTTATGATCACTTGCCAAGATTCCCAGTGGTCAGGATCAATTCCAAATTCCTTCATATCTCACTTGTATGCATCATTATAGTGAAGCTTGGGACATCCTGTTGTTCTTGTTCCCTCTGATAGCTCCCCATATAGTATGTCCTTGGGTATGCGTCTGTCTTCCAACCTACTCAGATGGGCCAGCTGGCACCTTCGTCTTTGCTTGAGCAGGGCTGTCACACTTGGTAAATTTGCTCCTAGAAGAACCTCTGCATTGATGACTTTATCTTGCCATTTGGTGTTGAGTAAGCGGCATAAACAGTGTAGGCTGAAACTGTTTAACCTTTTCTCCTGATGAGCATAAGTTGTCCATGTTTCCCCACCATACATGAGAGTGCTGAGGATGCAAGCTTGGTACACTAGCATCTTGGCCTTGATGGTAAGCTTTGAGTTGTTCCATGCTATTTTAAAGGAGTACTTGTGGCACCTTAGAGACTAACAAATTTATTAGAGCATAAGCTTTCGTGAGCTACAGCTCCGATGAAGTGAGCTGTAGCTCACGAAAGCTTATGCTCTAATAAATTTGTTAGTCTCTAAGGTGCCACAAGTACTCCTTTTCTTTTTGCGAATACAGACTAACACGGCTGCTACTCTGAAACATGCTATTTTAGTTAGTCTGGTAAAAGTGGTGGCAGCCTTTCCAATGTGAACATTTAATTCTTCATCCAGGGAGAGGTTGGTAGTCACTGTACAACCTAAATAACTGAACTTTTGCACTACTTCTAGCTGGTTTGCATTTAAGGTGATTGGAGGATCTTGTAGCATCCTCTGTCCTAATACAACTGTTTTCTTAATGCTGATGGTGAGAGCAAATGCCTGACAGGCAATTGAAAGATGGTCCATGAGTTCTCTTAGTAGATCTTCATCATGGGCTATGAGGGCACCATCATCAGTGAATAGAAGTTTCCTGATTAGCACCTTTTTGACTTTGGTCTTTGACTTAAGTCGTGACAGGTTGAAGAGTTTCCCATCCGATCTTGTGTGGAGATACACTCCCTCTTTCATGTCCTTAAATGCACAGTTAAGGAGTACTGAGAAGAAGATTCCAAAGAGTGTAGGGGCAAGAACACATCCTTGCTTCGCTCCGCTTTTCATCTCAAAGCTGTCCAAAGTGGACCTGTGAAACTGGACAGTTGCTCTCATGTTGTGATGGAATGAACATATAACACTCAACAGGGTTGGTCGGCATCCTATCTTTTCTAGTATTGCAAATAGACCCGTTCTGCTGACTGTGTCAAATGCTTTGGTTAGCTTCACAAAGGCGATGTACAATGGCTGGTTTTGCTCTCTGCACTTTTGTTGGAGTTGACGCAGAGAAAATATCATATCTATAGTTGATCTTCCAGCCCTGAATGCGTACTATGATTCAGGGTAGACACGATTTGCCAGCTGTTGTGGGCACACTAAGATGACTTTTGTAAAAACTTTTCCTGCTACACTTTGTAGCGAGATACCCCTGTAGTTGTTGCAGTCATCCTTTTCATCTTTATTTTTATACAGAGTGATGATGTTTGAGCCACACATCTCTTGTGGTACCTCACCCTCTTTCCAGCATTTAAGTAGCATCTGATGAAGATAGGGTAATAGGCTTTCTTTCCTGTACTTGAGGATTTCCGTTGGGATGCCATCTTTTCCAGGAGCCTTGTCATTTGATAGCAAATCAATGGCCTTGCTTCACTCTTCTACAGTGGGCTCCACATCTGATCTGTAGGGTTGGCATTTTGCCAGTGATTCGTTGGTGATGTTTCTTTCTTGTGCATATAACTCTGAATAGTATTCAACCCAATGAGACAACTGCTTGCTTTTACCTGTAATGATTTCACTGCTGTGTGATTTGAGGGGCAACTTTGTTGACAGTGTGGCCTAGAGCTTTCTTCACGCCATCATATATGACTTTGAGGTTTTCTGTGTCTGAGGCTGTCTGTGTCTCTTCACAGAGCTTGGTCCAGTAATGATTTGCACAGTGTCTGCTTGCTCGCTGTACCTCGGTTTTTGCATGTCAAAGTCTCACTTTGGTGCTCTCTGTTGGCTTCTTGTTGTGTTCCAGATAGGCTGTGTTCTTAATGTTGATGAGAGGTAATAGTTCTGCTTCATTTTCTTCAAACTAGTTCTTTTTAAAATCTACCCCAAATTCTTCTGCCTTCTCTGGTAGTGACTTCCCATGCTAAGTTCAAAAGCCTTCACAAACTCCTGGCATTTCCTCTGGTTTTTGGTGTTAAGATGATTTTGGGCTTGCTCCTAGGTTTTGCTCTATGTAGCTTCTTGGCTGTAATCTTTACTTTGCTAATAATCAAGGAGTGGTTAGTGTCACAATCAGCACTATGACAGGTTTCAGAGTAGCAGCCGTGTTAGTCTGTATTCGCAAAAAGAAAAGGAGTACTTGTGGCACCTTAGAGACTAACAAATTTATTAGAGCACTATGGAACTGTTCTGCATTAAGGGTAGACCTTTCCTCCTGTTGATAACAATGTCTAATTGGTGCCAGTGGCCTAATCGTGGATGTCGCCATGACACTTTGTGGTGATATTTTCCTGTAAAATATGAATTGGTATTGCACATTTGGTTTTGACGACTGAATTCAAGAAGTTGTTGGTCATTCTCATTCATCTTGCCAATGCCAAAATGTCCTAGGCAATCTGGCCATGAGTTGTTGTCTGCACCGACTCTTGCATTGAAGTCACTGAGGAGGAAAAGTTGCTCAGTTGATAGTATTTTTCTGGTGACTTGATGCAAATGTAAAATGTATCCTTCTCCTTGGAGCTAGATTTGAGTGTTGGTGCATAAGCACTAATGATGTTCATAGAGCTGATAGTTGTCTGAAGTTTAAGTGAGATGATAACCTTTGACTTCCCAATGGGTATTTCTAGGAGCTTTACCCATTTGTTTCTCACAGCAAAACTGACACCGTGCAGACAATTTTCTTTGCTGCTTTTACCTTGCCAAAATAAGGTGTAATTGGCCTCTTAAACAGAACCAGCATCTGCAAGTCTTGTTTCCTGGAGTGCTGCAATGTCAACATTAAGTTTGTACAGCTCATGGTCTAGCAAAGCTGACTTCCACATGCTGCTTGTGTATTGTAGGTTGTCATCGTCTGTCAGTTCCGGACATATGGTCCTGACATTCCAGCTTCCAAGCCAGAAAGTTCTTGGTTTCTTATTTTTGCCAGGCACAAGGTTTCCATCTCCCTTTCAACTTTTGGTCTAGCCCCACACACCCCATGAGGCAGACAAACCATGGTGGGTCAGCACCTAACTGTCCAGGGGCTTCCCGGCTTTGTGGTGGGTGGTGGCTGATCAATGGAACACAGTGATTCCTCCCACTGTCGAAGGTGACCAATGGCGCCATCCTGTATGCTAATCAAATGAGAGCTTATAACCTGTAACTCCCACCTTTCATGGTGTGTCCATGTTGCCAGCAAGGATGGAGTGTCCTCTCTGTGTGATGTGGCTGCAATAGCTTGGGCAGTTGATATGGAGACGCTGCTTTGCCCATGTGTCAGCATCCCCCTCTCGACTTCACTGGTTTGGACCAAAGGAAGGACGGGAGTCAATACATTTGGAACCAGTTACATTGCAGGAGTTGCCAGTGCAGAGGCAATCTCCCATCTGCCTGCCTTTCGGGGCTCCACTCCTAGATTGGTTATCAGCCGCAGCTGAAGGGCCCAATCTGTCATGCGTGGATGTCGTTGGCAAAAACACTGAGTGAATGTGCTTATCCGCCTTTTGATGGCATTTCCTCCACCAAGAGTTCCACTACCCTTGTCAGGTGCTCATCTGCCCAAAGCTGTTGGCGCTTCCTGAGAATTCTGGGTTAATTAACTGCTGCCCTGTACTCAGCATTGACCAATACAGGTTGTACTGCTTATGGTCATAGAGGTAGCAGGTTTTCAGTTCTGACCTGGCAGAAATGCATAGATCCCCATCATATAGCCCTTTGTTAAGGTTGCCTTTTTTAATGGTTACCTGTGGGCTTTTGTCACTTGTCCCCTTTGAACCTAGTTCAAAGCCCTCCTCACTGGGTTGGTGAGTCAGTGCATGAAGATGCTCTTCCCCTTCTTGGTCAGGTGAACCACATCTCTTCCCAGCAGATCTCCATCCCAGAACAGCACCCCATGGAGGTCCTGGATGACTGGAAAAAGGCTAATGTAGTGCCCATCTTTAAAAAGGGGAAGAAGGAGGATCTGGGGAACTACAGGCCAGTCAGCCTCACCTCAATCCCTGGAAAAAACATGGAGCAGGTCCTCAAAGAATCAAGTCTGAAGCACTTGGAGGAGGGGAAGGTGATCAGGAACAGTCAGCATGGATTCACTAAAGGCAAGTCATGCCTGACTAATCTAATAGTCTTCTACGATGAGATAACTGGCTTTGTGGATGAGGGGAAAGCAATGGACCTGTTATTCCTTGACTTTAGCAAAGCTTTGGATAGGGTCTCCCACAGTACTCTTGCCAGCAGGTTAAAGAAGTATGGGCTGGATGAATGGACTATAAGGTGGATAGAAAGCTGGCTAGATCGTCAGGTTCAACGGATAGTGATCAATGACTCCATGTCCAGTTGGCAGCCGGTATTAAGTGGAGTGCCCCAAGGGTCGGTCCTGGGGCCGCTTTTGTTCAATATCTTCATTAATGATTTGGAGGATGGCATGGATTGCACCCTCAGCAAGTTTGCAGATGACACTAAACTAGGAGGGTAGGGATTGGATACAGAGGGACCTAGACAAATTCAAGGATTGGGCCAAAAGAAATCTGATGAGGTTCAACAAGGACAAGTGCAGAGTCCCATGCACCACTACAGACTGGGGCCGAATGGCTCGGCAGCAGTGCTGCAGAAAAGGACCGAGGGGTTACAGTGGATGAGAAGCTGGATATGAATCAACACTGTGCCCTTGTTGCCAAGATGGCTAACAGCATTTTGGGCCAGCATATCGAGGGACGGGATCATTCCCCTCTATTTGGCATTGGTGAGGTCTGATCTGGAGTACTGTGTGCATTTTTGGGCCCCACAAGAAGGATGTGGAAAAATTGGAAAGCATCCAGCAGAGGGCAACAAAAATGATTAGGGGACTGGAGCACATGATTTATGAGGAGAGGCTGAGGGAACTGGGATTGTTTAGTCTGCAGAAGAGAAGAATGAGGGGGGATTTGATAGCTGCTTTCAACTACCTGAAAGGGGGTTCCAAAGAGGATTAATCTAGACTGTTCTCAGTGGTAGTAGATGACAGAACGAGGAGTAATGGTCTCAAGTTGCAGTGGGGGAGGTTTAGGTTGGATATTAGGAAAAACTTTTTCATTAGGAGGATGGTGAAGCACTGGAATGCGTTACCTAGGGAGGTGATGGAATCTCCTTCCTTTGAGGGTCAGGCTTGACAAAGCCGTGGCTGGGATGATTTAGTTGGGGACTGGTCCTGCATTGAGCAGGGGTTGGACTAGATGAACTCCTGAGGTCCCATCCAACCCTGATATTCTTTGAAATATTCTATGAAAATATCCCTTGGCAATGAATTCCACAGTTTGACTGGGTATTATGTGAAGAAGTAATTTCTTATGTTAGTTTTAAACTTGCTGGCTGTTAATTTCATAGGGTGACCTCTGGTTCTCGTGTTATGTGAAAGGGTAAATAACACTTCCTTATTCACTTTCTCCACACCATTCATGATTTTATAGACCTCT
The DNA here is from genome assembly GCF_009764565.3 of Dermochelys coriacea. Taxonomy (NCBI): domain Eukaryota; kingdom Metazoa; phylum Chordata; order Testudines; family Dermochelyidae; genus Dermochelys; species Dermochelys coriacea. Next base: position 13,456,271 of record NC_050087.2, read on the forward strand.
ATCATATCCCCCCTTGGTCATCTCCTTTCCAAGCTGAACAGTCCCAGTCTTTTTAATGTCTCTTCATATGGAAGCTGTTCCATACCCATAATAATTTTTGTTGCTCTTCTCTATAACTTTTCCAATTCTAATATGTCTCTTTTGAGATGGGAAGACCAGAACTACATGCTATATTCAAGAAGTGAGTGTATCATGTATTTATATCGTAGCATTATGACATTTTCTGTTTTATTATCTATCCCTTCTTCTTTGAGTGATGGTACCTATGTGTATTCCATACAGGAGTGCACATGCGTGCCATGTACCTGAGTCTAGAAATTTTTCCAAGCAGTGTCCATTGACCCACCCATGCGCGATATGTCTCCTCATGCTCCTGACTGAGGCTATAAGGGGCAGTGTAGGTTGATGCCACTCCAGTTCCTCCTCAACAGACCTACAGTTCCACATAGCTACCTGTCATGCTCTGCTAGCTAAGTGTGACTTCAACGTGTACAGCAGGCTGGCAGAGTTTACAGGCAGACGACCATGCCCAGTTCCAGGCCTCAGTGGATGAGAGGAAATTGGTGGTGAAGGTGGCCCTTCTGGCCATGGTGGACGCAGCTGATACTGCATCTCATTCCATAGCCACCAGGCTTGTGATGCACAGGACTCATGGCTTCAGTCTTCCAGTTTCCTGAGGGAGATTCATCTTGCATCCGATGAAGTGAGCTGTAGCTCACGAAAGCTTATGCTCAAATAAATTTGTTAGTCTCTAAGGTGCCACAAGTACTCCTTTTCTTTTTGCGAATACAGACTAACACGGCTGCTACTCTGAAACCTGAGGGAGATTGAAAGCACCACCTCCCTTTCGATGAAGACAATCTTTTTGATGACACAATGGATGAGCCCCTGCACTCTCTGAAGGACTCCACTCTGCGGTCCCCAGGAATCTATACCCCAGCACCCAGGAGGAAGCACCAGAGGCAGCCTACTGCCTATCAGCCCTACTACCAATGGCCACTGAAACTTCCCTGGAAATGACAGAGGTCCCAGAGGCCCTGCTTTCCAGTACCAGCCACGTCCTCAACCCTCTTCCAGCCACAGGCCCAGGGTCACTTTTGACACGGGGGTCAAGACCCACGGGCCACCTTCAATGCCAGCTACCTTGCCAGCTGTCGTCTTCAGAAGCCACCTTGCCCTCTTTGTCCACAAGATCACCATAGGCAATTGGGTACTGGTATCCATTACAGGTACTCCATAGAATTTCTTTCCTTCCCGCCTCATCATCCTCCTACCCGACCCCCTTTGGAGGATCCCTCTCACCAGTTCATTCTTCAGCAGGAAGCCAAGTCCCTGCTCCTTAAAGGTGGGGTAAAGGGCACCCCGCTGCAATACCATGGGAGGGGATTCTACTCGCCATATTTCCTCAGTCCAAAAAAGGGCGGAGAACAGAGACCCATCCTGACAAGCAGTAGGAAATGCAAACGTGTCACACTTTCAATTGACACAAAGCTAGAAATGTTAAAAAAACTCGACAATGATGTTAGCCTCAGCAACATAGTGGGACAATATGATATTGGGAAATCAACCATCACTGATATTTGGAAAAGCCAGAAAAAATACAGCAATTTGCAAAAGAAGCCAAAGACAGCAGAGCAGTAAGAAGCAGGTGTATTGTTCACAAAGCTACTGCTGCTGATTTTGATAAGGCAGTGCATCTGCGGCTGCACAAGAGAGATCAGAATGCACTTCTATAAGCAGTGTGATGGTTACAGAAAAGGCAGGGTTACTCTACCGAAAAATGTATCCAGACAAAGGTGAGGACCATTTTAAAGCAAGCATGGGGTGACTCTGTTGGTTCAAAAATTGGCATGGAATACAGGATGCAAGAAGATCCCTGACAGCTGACTCGAATGCCACTGGTGAATTTAAAACCACTTTCAAATAATTTATTGAACAGCATGAACTTACCCAGGACCAAGTGTTGAACTGCAACGAGACAGGCCTGTACTGACCCCTGCTTCCAAAGAAGACTCTGGCAGACAGTTCAGAAAAACAGGCGAAGAATTTCAAATCCAGTAAAGATGTGGTCAGGCTGATGGCTACTGCTAACGCAAGCGGGGATTTCCATCTCCCATTGGCATTCATTCACAGCAGTGTGAAACCTGGCTGGCTAAGTAAGCAGCAGTTCTGCAGAAAAGGACCTGGGGATTACAGTGGATGAGAAACTGGATATGAGTCAGCAGTGTGCCCTCGTTGCCAAGAAGGCCAATGGCATATTGAGCTGTATTAGTAGGAGCATTGCCAGCAGATCGAGGGAAGTGATTATTCTCCTCTATTTGGCACTAGTGAGGCCACACCTGGATTATTGCGTCCAGTTTTGGTCCCCTCACTACAAAAGGGATGTGGACGAATTGGAGGGAGTCCAGCGGAGGGCATCGAAAATGATTTGGGGCCTGGGGCACATGACTTACAAGGAGAGGCTGAGGGAACTGGGATTATTTAATCTGCAGAAGAGAAGAGTGAGGGAGGATTTGATAGCAGCCTTCAATTACCTGAAGGTGGTTCCAAAGAGGATGGAGCTTGGCTGTTCTCAGTGGAGGCAGATGACAGAACAAGAAGCAATGGTCTCAAGTTGCAGTGCGGGAGGTCTAGGTTGGATATTAGGAAACACTATTTCACTAGGATGGTGGGGAAGTACTGGAATGGGTTCCCTGGGAAGGTGGTGGAATCTCCATCCTTAGAGGTTTTTAAGGCCTGGCTTGACAAAGCCCTGTCTGGGATGATTTAGTTGGTGTTGTTCCCGCTTTGAGCAGGGGATTGGACTAGATGACCTCCTGAGGTCTCTTCCAACCCTAATCTTCTACCTCGCTTCTTTGCAAATATCACTAGGTCAGCTCTGCCTGTCCATTACTACAGCCAGTGCACTGCTTGGATGGATAAAGTCTTTTCTCTGACTGTTTTTTTTAAACACTTTGTTCCACTTGTGAAAGACTACCTTATGTCAAAATCTGTACCTGTCCGAGCTGTACTACTGATGGGTAATGCTCCATTTCACCCTGCCATTTAAAATCTATTGACGGAAGATGGAAGCATTTGATGTTTTTTACCACCAACTGTCACATGCCTCATTCAGCCAATGAACTGAGGCATTCTGGAAAACATGAAATGTTGATACAAGCAAAACCTTTTATGGCGAGTGTGACTGGGATCAATGCAATTTGAATCTTACAGATTTTTTTAAACAGCTGACAAAACATGCTGTCTACATGTGAGCTGAGTCCTGGAGTGAGATTGGCTTGGAGTCTTTGAGATGCTCATGGAATACCCTTTGGCAGGGTATTGACAACACTGAGAGATAATGTGGAAAACAAAGATCAGATGGAAATAAATCAATTAATTATTTTTTTCTGAAGAGTGACAGCTTTTGGATATCACCATGGAAGGACAGGAGGAATGGCTAAATGCAAATTAATGTGAGAACGAACACCCTATTCTCAGCGACCAGGAAATAATTGAACTGGTACGAGAAACAGCACAACCAGACAGTGACAAGAAGGAGGGGCAGAATGCCAAGAAGATCCCATACATGCAAGGAGAAGAGTGTTTCGCGACCTGTCTGCAATGGCTTGAACAACAGCCTGACGCCATAGCAATGAACCTAATGATACTCCAAGAGCTACATACCTTGGCAGCAAAAAAGCGTGTTAGCAATCTCAAACAGAGTACCATTAAAGATTTTTTCAAGTCTACATTGTTTATCCTGTAGTACTTACGCAGGAAAGTTAAGTTTGGATAGGTTTTTTTTGTTGTCATTATAAAGACTAGGGCCGGTACATTTTGCTGCAGCATTTGTTTTTTCATTTCTATTTGAATGAGCATTTAAATCCATGGGCTTTTGTGTTTTCTTTTCATGGATAATAAACACTAAAAAGAAGCAAGAGAAATTACTTAAAATTGAAATACAGAACTGTGTTAAACATAAACTACTAAAAAACAATGGGAAGACTTTAAAAAAAGATTTGACAAGGTAAGGAAACCATTTCTGTGCTTGTTTGATTTAAATTAAGATGGTTAAAAGCAGCATTTTTCTTCTGCATAGTAAAGTTTCAAAGCTGTATTAAGTCAATGTTCATTTGTAAACTCTAGAAAGATCAACCATAATGTTTTGTTCAGAGTTACAAACATTTCAGAGTTATGGACAACCTCCGTTCCCGAGGTGTTCGTAACTCTGAGGTTCTACTATATTTAGACTTCCAGCATTTGTATATAAGTACTTATAAAATATGTCAATATTTAATTGTCTGCCCTCATGTGATGTAATTGGATGGGACTCTTTTTCGTTTGACTGTTTCTCTTCAGTTTCTGCCTGTACTATATCTATCCTCTCCTCTTTACTAGGATATAGAGTATCCCCTTTAATGTCCACCCCTGCACACCTGTCAGCTTCCCCCAGCCCTTAGTTTAAAAACTTCTCTAAGATCTTTTTAATTTTCCATGTCAGCAATCTGATTCTATATAGGCTTCTCCATTCCCAAGAGTTTCCTAATAAACCAAAATCCCTCCTCTGAATGCCATCATCCCATCCATGCATTGTGACCCTGCAGTTCTACCTGTCTTCCTGGTCCTGTGCGTGGAACTGGAAGCATTTTACAGAATGCTATCATGAAGGTCCTGGATTTTGATCTGTTATCTTGCAGCCTAAACTTGGCCTCCAAATGCATTAAAGATTGCAAGGTGCTCAGATACCACAACAGTGGGGCCTGGACAGACAGGCCCTGTGATAAGCAGAAGAGAAGGACCTGGCATGTACACCACAGCTGATGCTCATGAGAGTGAGGGAAGCCATAGAGCTTGCCTGTTTCTGTGCAGACTCTGTACAGCCATAGCACTGAGCAGTGGGGTCACAGCTGCACCAGACAGCTTAGAGTGGACTAGCTTGGGGCGGGGGGCGGCTCCCAGAACTTGCTGTGCTGTAAGGATGGATCTGCTGCAAGCCCCAGGTTTGGGTTGAACCTTATAGTAAATGTGTACTAATCAGGTAGGGATCTGAGCAGGCAGCCCCAGGCACTAACCCCGTGGCATTAACAGGAGGATGCTGAGTTAATGGTTGCAGAGATCTGTGGCTGTAAAGAACTGTGTCCATTCCTCTGCCCTGCAGCACTTGTGCCTCTTATTCTTGTGCAGGGAGGTGTCAGCTCAGGCCCTACCGTGGTTTGCACCTGCTCAGCCCAGCTGGAGAAGACACTATGTGGTCTCCAACAGGCAAGAGTCAGGCCCTGACCATTGTCACGTGGGCTCTGGAATCCCAGTGCAGGGGCCAGGAATACTCCCACAGACTCATGCTGCAGTGGGGTTGGCTAATCCAGCTGCCTTTGCTTTGCCCAGTTGCTGCCGGCACTGTGTGCTGTTAATGCAGGCTCTGCCAGGGAGGAGCAGCAATCACTCTAGGGCTCCAAGTACAAAGGACAAAATCTTCGCTGGTGTAAATTGGCACAAACAGAATTTGTCCCAGAGAGTCTCCTGCCACTAAAGAGTGAGCTGGTCCAATAGATTCGAGCCCTGCCATCCCCAGCTGGCACTGACAGATGCAGCTCTGCAGAGGGACGTGTTTGTTCCTCCCTGCTAGGCCAGTATCTAGAGATGCCCTCATGGCCCTGAGACCTCTCTGGAACCATGTCAGAGCAGCATGCTGGGATTGGGCCTTGTCTGCAATCTGGTTTAGGGTGAAACTCTGGACTTTACTCCATTAACTGGGGACCTTCACCCATGCTGCCCACGATGGAGGGAGGGAGAGGCTGCCATGGACCCTCTCCAAGTCCACACAGGGTGTGATGTGCTTGCTCCAGGGTGCTGAGGAGCATCCAAGCCCCTGTGGCACCTTGGCTTTCTTCTCCGGGGCACTGGCACCCACCCAACATCACGTCAGTGCAGCTAGTTTTGCTCTTTGATAACAAGCACTGCAGGGTTGGCTCTGCAGATCTGGGTCCCACTTCATTCCCAGTACCTGTCCGGCCTGTCTCCCTGCAGGCACTGGGAGGCCAGCTCAGACTGCGACACCTGCACTGGGTCTCCATTTCCATGAGCTGAGCACACCGGGCCCTCAGCGCTCCTTACTGCCCTGGCAGCCAGAGCACTTGTGATGTTTGCTGTGTAAACACACTGGTGGCTGGAGGAAACGGGTGCCCTTGCGAGTGACCTTGTGCAAGGCTGGGAGGATTTGTGAGACCTCCTCTCAGCAGAAGAATACTGAGCCAATTGCTTCATACCCATTCCCTCGAGTGGGGACAAACTGTCCAGCAAAGGGATCCTCCTCTCCATATATTCACATGGAAACAGATGGGGAACACTATCCTTCAGAAGCATGGGGCTTCTATGCCTGGGTCTGGCTGGGCACAGCCCCTCTGGGCCATCCTGGGTGTGGCTGAGCACTGCCCCTCTGGGTCATCCAACTACCTCCAAAGGCCCTTGCCCTATTGCTTTGTGTAGGTTCCAGCTCCCCAGATACTGTTTATCTGATTGGTTTCAGAGTAGCAGCCGTGTTAGTCTGTATTCGCAAAAAGAAAAGGAGGACTTGTGGCACCTTAGAGACTAACAAATTTATTAGAGCATAAGCTTTCGTGAAGGGAGCTGTAGCTCACAAAAGCTTACCCTCTAATAAATTTGTTAGTCTCTAAGGTGCCACAAGTACTCCTTTTCTTTTTGTTTATCTGATTGATATCCTAAGTCCCTCAGCAAACCCTTGTGAGCAGTGCAAACACAGGCCTTGAGGGAGGCTGCACTTCCACAGCACTTCAGTGAAGCATTAACCTTTCAAATGCTGACACTTTCCAGCCAAACCAGTGCTCAGAACCACAGGATGAGGATGGGGCAATGTCTCCCAGGGTCTGTACAGCACCCAGCACAGCAGAGCATGGATTTCATTGGGCCCTCTAGGCACCACCCCAAGACCAATATACCAGATAAGAATTCCCCTGCTCATGCAGAATTGTTCCCTACAATCCAGTCCTGCTATGTCTCTGGCTGGCTTTGAACAACGGGGAGCAACACTTTCTAGTCCATTCCAGTGACAAATAGATGATAACTCAGCAAATGTTTCCTGAATCTTGAGCCAAGACAATTTAAAGAGCCAGGGAATTCGCTGAGACCGGCAGGCCGGGACGCTGCAGGGCAAGGAGTTGGGGTGGGTGCAGAGCCAGATGACTGCCTGGGATTAGGAGAATTCGCTCTGTGGGAAAGTGACTGTATAGCGGGAGGTTTCCCTCCCTCTGTGGCTCTGATGGTGCTCAGGAGCCCCTGCATGGCGATGAGTCTGCTCTGCAGCCCTGAGCAAGAGATGGGGCCGGATGACGAGTCTCATGCCGTGGCTAGTGGAGGTGAGTCGAGCCTTGGGAGTCAGCAGGGAGCTGGTTGACCATGGGATTCTGGCTCCTCTCCTGGTTTCCAGCTGCTAAATTCCATTAGCCCCACCTCAACCAAATATGACCTGAGGCAGGACTGCTTGGACATTTGCTGTTGAAATATTTTTCAATGAAAAATTGTTTTTTTCACTGAACAAGAATTTGTGAGGAAAGCATCTGCTATGGGAAAGCTGAGCAGCTGAACCCAAGGCCAGGTGTTGTAGGCAAGGCAGAAGTGCCATGGTGCACATGGGCATTTCATCCTTCAGGATTATTCAGCGATTTCCAGGTCTGCAGACAAACATTGCACAAATACACAGTCTGCAACACCCAATGTGTTGGTTACTGTAGTTATATAATCAGCCAGTCAGGGAACAGAAACAATACCATGTGACATAGGGCGGTAATGGGAATACCATAACCAAATAGACAGTTGAAAATGGGCGCTCCATGCTGTTGTTTCTGCTATCTGATTGGATGTCTCATGTAATTTACTGACCTTCTACAACTTGCAAATTTTAAAATCAAATGTGCAATTTCCATGTACTTTCTGTGAATGAAATTGGCAGAGACCCTGTGGGGTTTTGGTTGTTTTTTTTTTTTGCCTTCCTCTGCAGCATGGGGTATGGGTCACTTGCACGTTTAAACAAGAGTAAATGGTAGACTCTCTAATTTTAAGTATTTAAATTGTGATTTGAGGACTTCAGTAACTCATCCAGAGGTTCGGGGTCTATTCCAGGAGTGAGTGGGTGAGGTTTTGAGGCCTGCGATGTGCAGGAGATCAGATTAGACGATCATGATGGTCCCTTCTGTCTATGAGACATCAGCATCCAGCACGTAGTAGTGTGAGCGAAGCCTGCATGCTCAAATGCTCATGGAAAGCATGTGTGAAAGACCACAAATGTTGGGGAGGCACCACTCAAGTCTGAACCCCAGCAAAAATAAATATATGTGGGAGGTGGGGGACTTGAGGAGAAAGGGTTAGGGAGAGGAACAGCAGGGCAGTGGAGAGCAAAGCAGGGCTTTGATCGAGGTACACATGCCTCTTGTTCAGGATAAGAGGGCTGGTGCCAGGCTCTGCTTCAATTGCTACTTGTGTGGCTGGGATCATTGAGAGTTGAACGAGCTGGGGCAGGGCCAGGGGGTTGGAAAACAGAGATGCTGGGGATTCTCTCGAGGCTCGTCTCCAGAGAATTGCCTGCCCTTTCCATTCTTAGCCATGGGAGGAAGCTCTCTGATCCGAAATGCTCGCAACTGGTAGGCCAGGCTCAGCTGAGATTCCTTGGCCCCAACTGTACTGTGTATTGCAACCCGGTTTACCTTCCTGGCAGGTTTGGAGGCTGCCAACACTAGGGGGACAGAGCAGCTGGACCACAAGAGAGATTGGTTCTGCCCTGCCTGATCAAAGCCTTGACTTGGTGCCAATTTGCAGCACCCTGGCTGCAAGGGGGCAATGTACTGCCCCAGCTATTGTTCTGAGCTCTGAGCACTGGACCTATCACAGATCTTCCTGCTGTTTCTTTTTCTTCCTAGAGATGTATGGGGGGCCGATAAGCCTGGCCAGATCCCTCCCTGCACAGCTGGGACATTTGTGAGCCAGCTGGAAGCTAGGCTTGGACCCAGAGGTCTCTTGGGCCCCTACACCGGCCAGCAGCAGCAACAAACCCACCCAACTCTAACCATGGCCAGAGGAACTTTCTTCCTATTGCCAGACCCATAGATGTGGGAATTAGGGGTGCTGGAGGTGCTGCTGCACCCACTGGCTTGAAATAGTGTCCATCAGATACAGGGTTTACAGTTTGGTTCACTGACTCACAGCATCCCCAACTATACAAATTGTTCCAGCACTCCTGCGGCCAGGCCTCACATACAGGGTCTGGCTAAGCCCTGCTCATAGGTCCCCAGGCCGCTCCCTGAGCTGAGAGCAGAGCCGGGACCTGGCTGGGACTACAGACAGAATCTGCCGCTGGCTAATGAGCGAGGCTCTGTCACTGCTGTGATCATGCGGAGGGCCAGCTCCTATGCTGGGTGGTCTAGGTGGACTGTGTTTGGGGTCAGGAGGTCATGAGTTCTAGTCCTGATTTTCCTCAGGTAAATCACCTAACTATCCTGTGCATCAGTGCTCCAGCCCATGGGGTGTGTAGCCCAGGAAGCAGGTGCTGGTTGGGCAGTGTGATGAGGATGGGCTTGTTACCACCAATTACTTGTATTTAAGGGGGGGAAACCCCCACATGGGCTGTTTACAAAACTGTTACCAGTAGCAGCACATTAAGCAAAGGAGCAATGATGGTTGGCTGACTAATCTGATACCAGTAACGATGGGCTGGTTTGCAAGGGCCTCATATCCAGCTGCCCGTGCTTTGCTCTCGTTCCATCCATTCCTCTCCAGTCCGAATTTTACACTGAAAAAACTGCCCACGGCACCCACCACACATGCAGTTGCTGCTGAGGTGGGAAATGGCAGCTGTTTAACAGTGAACAACTGCCAGGGGGCAACTTTGCTTGGCGTCTGAGTTGGACTTCTGCCGGCTGGGGGCTTGCAGGCCTGCCTCTCCCCATGTAATCCCGGAGCCATCCCGGAAAGGCCCCTCTCCCCCGCAGGGTAGGACCGGGAGAGCTCTGCTGTCACCACGTGATCCCTGCCCTTTACAGTGAATGGCTGCAGGCTGTGCTGAGACCCCGCCGGCCTCTTTAGCAAAAGGGCTCCCCCCTGCCACTGCATGCCTCAAACAGAGGGCGTGGGTGTGGAGGGGCCCCTGTTTGCCACTGACTGAGGAAGGCCTCTGTCCTGTTGCTTTCCAGACGCCGCTCCCTGACAGCGAATCAGCCCCAGACTGCGGGCAGAGCCTTACGCAGGTGAGTGGGTAATCCCTGCCTCGGGAAGCCACCCCCCATCACCGGTGGGCAGTTCGCTCCCCTGAGCAAAGAAAGCAACTTAAAAGGCCCTTGCTGCCTCTTGGTCTGGGAGTGCCCCTCCAACGTGCAGGGCATCCCATGGCATCCCTGGACCCTGGCTGGGTTGCTCAGGGGGCAGGAAGGGGAGAAGGAGCTGGGGGGTAGTTTTATCTTGCCGGTTTCCCGTCCAAATTGTGAGCAGGAATACCTGTCATGGTCATGTGAGTGACCATGCTTAGCGTGGGACAGCCAACATGGAGCGAGCCGTGCCAAAGGCTGATACAGGGCTAGGGAGGAAGTGCCCAGCTTCCTGACTGCTGATGCTTGTTCGTCCCCCAGGCACCTGCAGAGAAGATTTGGAGAGCGGGGAGACTCCTGTACAGCCACCTCGTGAGCTCCTGTCCTGGCCTCATCCGTGATCACAAGTACCACCTCAGGCACCACAGGTGGGACAGCCCCGCTTGGTGGCCATGGCAGTACATACCCATGAGGGAGCCTCACAGGGCAGCTCCTGTGTGCCTGGGTATGGACCCTCCTGGGGGCCAGGCCTGGACAGAGAGGTGGGACGTCACGGCCCCATCCCCAAAGCCGGAAAGGGAGAGACAAGCATGGACCCCCGCAGGCCCTGAGAGAATTTAGTGTCGCTAAATGTCAGCCACAAAGCAGGGCAAGTGTCCTCCTCCACACTGCCCTGCCCTCCGACCCACAGCCACTGCAGTACCTGCCCTGGGTCCCCCCCTTGGCAGCTTTGCCAGAGCCCCTTGGTCTGACCCTCAGCCCCTGCAGTCCCTGCCCTGAGTTCCCCTGCAACTCTGCTGGTGCCCTCAATCCCCACCCACAGCCCTCTGCTATTCCAGTCTTGCCCCCCCCGCCCCCCGGCCCCAGCTCTTCTGGTGCTCTTCAGTCCTGACCCTCAGCCCTATTACCCCAGTCATGGGTTTTCCCTCTTCCGCAGCTGGTGCCCCTCAATCCTGACCGCTGCAATCCCTGCCCTGGGTCCCCCTGTCTGCAGCCCTGCTGGTGCCCCTCAATCCCCACCCACAGACCCCCTGCTATTCCACTCCAGTACTCTCCCTGCCCCAGCTCTGCTAGTGCCCCTCAACCCCCACCCATAGACCTGATATTCAACACAAACCCTACTTGCACCTTTTCTCCTGCCTTGCTGTGTCAGCCCTAGATTCCCCAAGTCACTAGTTTTGTCTCACCCATCCATCGCCCTTTCTCTCCCTGCAGGCATTGTTGCTCCGGGAAGGAGCTGATAGACCGGCTGCTCAGTGCAGGGCTGTCCATCCAAACACGGGGCCAGGCCATTGGGGTTTGCCAAGTGCTGGTGGATGGAGGAGTCCTGACTCATGGTGAGAATCACAAAGGGTCTGGGTGCTTCCAGGACTCCGGCCACCTCTGCAGTGCCAAGCTGGGAGGAGCAGGCTGGAGAACATATGGAGTGTGGCAGGGTGGACTGGGCTGGGGGCTGGGCATGTCAGACCCTGTGTGGGGCTGGGAACCAAGTGGCGTTTGTCCGGTTGTGGTGGGCCAGGACCCAGCAGGGCAGTATAGGCCAGGGGTTGTGTGGGGCCTGTGATGAGATAGGCTGGGGGATGCATGGGGCCTGAAGTCACAGGGTGAGGTTGGGAACCATGTGGAGTTTGTCTGGGTGTGGTGGGCCAGGATGCAATAAGGAGGGGTGTACCAGGGCCTGCCAGAGTTCTGGTGGGGTGGGGTGGGACTGAGCCACATGGTGTCTGCCAGAGTGGAGGGGCTGGTGGTTGTGCCAGGTGCAATGGGCCAGAAAGGACTCAGTTGGGTGGGGTGGGGCACAGATCCTGGAGGTGAAGGGTAGGCCAAGGTCTGCCAGGGCCAGGGCAGACTGGGGGGCCACATGAGCTCTGCCTGGGCAGGCTGAGGGCCCTGTAGGGCCTGGCAGGGTGGGCTGGGGTCTGGGCCAGGTATGAAGAGTGAGATGTGCCAGGGACTGCCAGGAGCCTGGTGGGGCAGGCTGAGGTCACGTAGGGTCTGATAGAGTGGGCTGGAAAGCATGTGGAGTTCGTTAGCATGTGCTGGCCCAGGACCCACTGGGGTGGGGTTGCCAGGAGTGTGAGGAGCCCATGGGATGGGCTAGGGGCTGCATGGATATGTCAGACTTACACCCTCGCCAAGCTCTAGCTCCATGACTGGGCTCCGTGCTGTGGGGCCAGGGGCTAGGGCCCAATTCAGGCTCCTGTCAAGTGTCTGCCCATGACAAGGAGAGCGAGGGGGGATTGCCTGTGCGCATCCTCCCCCCCATGGCACACGCTGACAGTGCCCGCTGTGACCCTGGTGTCTGTTCCTACCCCATCTCACGCTGGGCCGGCTCTCTCACGGGCTCACAGCACCTCGTGACCTGGTCCAGGCTCTTTGTCAGCCAGGCTCGTGCCATGCACAGTGTCACACACAGGCTGATGCTGCCATGTGGCTCTTTCCCCAGTGAAGCAGGAGTGGCATTTCCAGGACAAGGATGCCCAATTTTACCGCTTTGCCGAGGGGGAGCTGAGTCTGGAGCCTGGCACCTGGGACACTGAGGAGCTACTGGAGGCATTGGCCTTTCTGGCCCAGCTGGGCCCTGATGCACTGCTCACCATGGCCCTGCGCAAGCCGTGAGTATGCCACATGTGCCCCCATACCTGGGGGAGGACTGGGCTTCCCACCAAGAGCCTTGCCCCTGTGCCATGCCCTCCCCATGCCTAGGCTGCTCACCAAGAGACCCTCCCTCCCCCCACGCCTGGGCTGCCCACCAAGAGCCCTGTCCCTATGCCATGCCCTCCCCCACGCCTGGGCTGCCCACCAAGAGACCTGCCCTCCCCCACGCCTGGGCTGCCCACCAAGAGACCTGCCCCTGTGCCATGCCCTCCCCCCACACCTGGGCTGCCCACCAAGAGACCTGTCCCTATGCCATGCCCTCCCCCACGGCTGGGCTGCCCACCAAGAGACCCGCCCTCCCCATGGCTGGGCTGCCCACCAGTGGGCCTGAGACCCTGGGGAGGGTGTAGAGGGCGCTGAGTGGGCCATCTCCCCACATTACCACAAGGGCTCTGTGGTCTGCCTGGATCCTGGAATTGTCCTGCCAGGCTGGGGTACATGTGGGTGGTCAGTGCCCTCAGCTCCAGATCCTAGACAAACAGACCCCCCCAGACAGCACCTCAGGAAGGGGGCTGTGAGACCCACCCTGCTGCCTGGCCGGGGACTGCCCTCTGCATGGGACCATGCCCAGCTCAGGGGGTTGCCTTCATGTGGGGTCATGTCAGGGCCGGGGGGAGCCTGAGTTGGGGGGGCTGCCCTTATGGGGGGTTTGCCCAGCTCAGAGGGCTGCCCTCATGTGGGGGTCATACCAGGGCTGGGGGCCAGCTGTGAGTTGGGGGGGCTGCCCTCGTGGGGGTTTACCCAGCTCAGGGGGCTGCCCTCTGTGTGGGGCCATGCCTGACATGGGGATCTGTGCCCCAGGCAGGGCCAGTGCCAGGGTAACACCTCTCTCTCCCTAGCCCTGCCCAGCGCACAGAGGACGAACTGGAGCTCATCTTTGAGGAGCTGCTGCACATCAAAGCTGTGGCCCATCTTTCCCACTCGGTGAGTGCCAGCTCCCCCTCACCCCGGCCAACCCCTGCTCCTCCCCCCGCCAGCCCCTCTCCCCACCAGCCCCGCTTCCCTCCGCCTGCCAGCCCCAATCCCCCTCACCCCATCATCCCCCCACTCCCCTCTCCTCACCAGCCCTGCTGCCCTCCACCTGCGAGCCCCCATTCCCCTCCCGCTACCATCCTGCACTCCCCTCCCCCGGCCAACCCCTGCTACGACCCCCATCAGCCCCTCTACCCACCAGCCTCACTGACCCCTGCCTGCCAGCCCCCATTCCCCTCCCCCGGTCAACTCCTGCTACGACCCCCGTCAGCCCCTCTCCCCACCAGCCCCACTGACCTCTGCCTGCCAGCCCCCATTCCCCTTCCCCCACCAGCCCCCACTCCCATCCCTCCAGTCAACCCCTGTTCCCTGCCCGCAAGTCCCCGCTCCCCTCTCCCTCCGCCTGCCAGCCCCCATTCCTCTTCCCCCACCAGCTCCCACTCCCCTCCTCCCCGCCACCCCTGCTGCCTTCCACTCCACCTCTACCCGCACTGCTTCTACTCAGCCCCAGTCTTGTTCCAGCCATGGGGCACCCTCTGCCGAGCACCTCTTGCCCTCCGTGTATCCTAGACTGTCCATCCTGACATCCCAGCTCTCTCTGACCCCTTGGCCCCATGGAGTTCCCCTATCCAAGTCTCCAGGCATCTCACTGGGCTTCACTGGGCCCCCGCTGTTGCTCCTGCCCTGGTCTGGCAGTCAAGCCTGGTCCAGCAGCACACCCTCCCTCCCATTGACCCCCTGCCCCAATAGGCTCACGACCTGTGCCAGGGTAGCGCTAAAGGGTGTCTCTCACTGCAGGTGAAGCGGGAGCTGGCCTCTGTGCTACTGTTTGAGTCGCACCCCAAAGCGGGCACCGTGTGTGAGTATCACAGCCTGCCCCAGCAGGTGACTCTGTGAGCGTGCTCCTACCAGCCTGGGTCCAGAGTGGGGTGTCCTGCGCTCTGCCAGTCTGGTTCCTGGGGCACCACTGTACCCAGCCTGGTGCCTGGTGTCCTCTGACCAGGAAGTTACACCCTGGAGATGCAGGAGCAACCCAGTGCAGCACCAGGCACTGCCCCATGGTGTGCCATTGCCTGGCACCACACAGCAGACTGACCAGCACCAGAGAGGGCAGTGACCTCCCCTGGCGCTCACTGCAAGTCTCCGATCCCAGGGACCCTTGTGCCACCAGACCCTGCGGGAAGGGGAGGCAGGAGCCCCAGGGCTGTTTGCTGGGGTGTAGGACCTGAGCCTTGTGCTCTCTGAGTTCCTGGACGGTCAGCGTGGGAATGGCTGGAAATGGTGGCATTCAGCGTTTGGCACATCCCGACCCCACTGTGCTGACCCACAGGTCCTCACGGCTTAGGGGACGGAGCTGGCCAAAGAACCAGCCCTGAGAGTGCTTGTCCCATGCTCCCCAGATCTCCGTGCTCCCCAGGGCAGGGCTGGGCTGGGCAGGGCAGCTCCCCTGGAAAGCTCAGCCTCTGCGAGGCTGGGATGTGCAGTCCAGACCCTTGACAAAGGCTGCCCTGTCTGCAGTAGCTTGGGCCCCTGGACAAATCACGGCTTCTTTGCAGTGTTCAGCCAAGGAGACAAAGGCACCTCGTGGTACATCATCTGGAAGGGCTCAGTGAACGTGGTCACCCATGGCAAGGTATGTGCTTCCCTGCCTTCCACGCTGCCCTGCCCCTACAATCCCACTGGACCCCACTGCTGGGACAGAATCAGGACTTCCTGACTCCTCCCCCTGCAGGCCCACTGGGCCTCGGGTGACCAGATAGTGAGGGTGAAAAATCAGGATGTGGGGAGGGTATAGTTGCCTATGTAAGACAAAGCCCTTAATACTGGGATATCTGGTCACCTTAGCTGTGCTCCACTGCTGGGATGGAACCTGGACCTCCAAGCTCTGCCTCTTGAGAGCGACCAGTGGCGGTGGGAGTTGAAGGGCCGCTGCTCCCGTGCCAGCACGGTGCTCCCTCTAGATCCCAGCGGGTGATGGTGTGTGAGTCTCTGGTTTCTCACCCAGCTGCCACCCCCAGGGCCTGGTGACCACCCTGCATGAGGGTGATGACTTTGGACAGCTGGCACTGGTGAATGATGCCCCCCGAGCCGCCACCATCATCCTGCGGGAGGACAACTGCCATTTCCTGCGTGTGGACAAGCGAGATTTCAACCGCATCCTCAAGGTGGGCCCAGCCCCTGAGCCACGGGGCCCAGTCACCAATATTCCCTCTAATTTTTGACAGGCCGTGTGCGCAAAAAATTTCTTCTGTGAAAATTGTTGCACACAGCTTAGAGGGAACAGTGCCAATCACCCCCAAAGGGCAGTTCCCCTGTGTTCCCCTTCCTGCTGCCCCTGCCAAGCAGGCTGTGGGCACCAGGACTGCTGCCTCTTTGGTCTCACATCACCAGAGCCACCTGGCCCTGTGTCCATGTTGTACCAGGCTGGGGATGCTGTGCAGCAGGAGGGAGCGTTGGGGGGTGTGGAGGGCTGGCTGAGACATGGCGATCCCCTGAGCTCTGTACTGTCTTGCTGAGTCCCTGCTGCAGGCACCTCTGCAGTGCAGCCCCGGCTGCAAGGAGGCTGTGTCCGTTTCCTGCTGTGTGGCCCTTGCCCTCTGTGCCCTTGTGCCCTGGGCTTGGTGCCATGGTGACATGGATCCGCAGGCCCGGTGCTCTTGCACCGCCCTAGAATGGTACCTGAGAGGAGCCCTTCAGTGTATCAGCCCCATTAGGGTCACACTGGACTAAGCCCTTGGCTTCACCACCTCCTGGGTCCGAATCTCGGAGCCTTCAGCGCTCCTGCCTCACACCATGAGCTCCCTGCAGCTGGATTGGTCATGGAGGGAGATTTACACACCCAAAGGGAGCAAGGCACCCCCAAAATTTCTTAATCTGGAGTGACTCAGCCAGCGGTGTGAATGCAGGAGGGTTTAGTAGCTGTCTAGAACACAGCGTAGAAAGTCCTTAGTTAACACAGAGAACAGAAAGTTACAGCAAAGTCCATCTGGGTCAGACCAGAGCCAGAGCCCTCTGCAACACCTCTTTAGTCCCAGTCCAGGAGCTTCTCCCCCTCCAGCAGCCCACACTTAACACCACTGCATGGCCCCTCCTCAGGTCTTTTGTCCTTGTTCCCAAACAAATATTGTCACCTGGCCTCCTCCCAGCCCTTTGTACTCCAGCTAGTCTCACCCAGCTAGCTTCCTGCGGAGGGGTCTGCTGCCCATGGTCGTTAGTTGCTAGGTACCAAATGTCCGGGGCAATTGGAATGGTCATTGCCTTCTCAGCCCAGGCCCCAGGTAGCCACACCTGGATCTTTCCCCCCATCTAGTTAACCATACACACGTAGGGGAAACTGAGGCACACAGTCATCCAAAATATTATGAAAAATTCCCACTCTGTCACACATGGGACTGATGCATGGTGCCCTCCAGGCAGCCTGCCAGCTTGCCTGCGACCCCACCTCGTTGGCTCTGTCCATCATCGCTGATATTCTCCTCTGGGCTGGGACGAGCCGTGTCCAGCCATGGGCCCTCTGGAAACTACCTGCATCTTCTCTATTATCCACATCGTGCAGTCGGGCATCTTGGTCTCATGGTCTGGTTTCTGCTGACTGGAGCTTTCTCTGGCCCAGCACTCATCAGGCTCAAATCCATGGAGCTCCTGGGCCTGATGAGGGTGTCACCAGGACCCTTGGCCGGCCAGCTGAGAGAAACAACCAGGGAACGGGACTCGATGCCTTTCCTCCTGGGGCTGCCTGGAACCCAGGCACTTCATGCTCCAGCCCATTGTGCTGCTGTCACCCACTGCCCCACCCTGCCCTGAGAGACACCTGCCCCAGGACGAGTCTGCAAAAGCAGAGTCCCAGGGCAGGGCAGCTACTAGCATGAACAAATCCCAATGCAGGGACCAACAGTCACTGTGGGAGTGGGAGGGACCTGGTACATCTCCTGCCTAGGAAGGGGGTGGATTTCTGCCCCCACCCCCACTCCTTGCCCTGTCCCAGCCCTTGCTCTGCCACCCGGCCTTGCCCCAGTCCTTGCTCTGCCCCTAGCCCTGCCCCTGCCCCAAACCTTGCAGTGCCCTATTCCTGCCCCAGTCATTGTCCTGCCCCTTGCCCTGACCCAGGCCTTAGAATCATAGACTATCAGGGTTGGAAGGGACCTCAGGAGGTATCTAGTCCAACCCCACACTCAAAGCAGAACCAATCCCCAATTTTTGCCCCTGATCCTATATGGCCCTCTCAAGGATTGAACTCACAACCCTGGGTTTAGCAGGCCAATGCTCAAAGCACTAAGCTATCCCTCTCCCCTTGTCCCACCCCAACCCTGCCCCAATTCTTGCTCTGCCCTACCCCTTGCCTTGCCCCAGTTCTTGCACTGCCCTGCCCCACCTCTGCTGACCCATCTCATGGAGACAGTTCAGCAGCAGCACTGATGCTGGATTCTCTAGGATGTTGAGGCCAATACCATGCGCCTGAAGGAGCACGGGAAGGTGGTGCTAGTGCTGGAGAAGAACCTGCAGGGCAGCAGCTGCAGCAACCAGTCACCGTCTGCGGGGAGCAGTAGGTACAGCGGCTTCTACCCCTGCGGCCAAAACCTTGCCAAGCCTGGGACCAGCAGCACCCCAGGGCCCAGGCGGCACTGAGACAGATTGGGTTGTTCCCAGGGAGACCTCACTGTGACCCCAGGCAGCCCCATGCAGCTCCCCAACCTCACCCCATCTCCTCCCTTTGATGGGGTCTGATGCAGCAGGATGGGAAGCTGTTGCTTCTGCTTCCCTTGGCCTCCCAGGGTCCATTGTGGGAGGCAGCTGCAATGTTTCAAAGGAGCCATGGTGCTTGCTGCAAAGGGTGCTGGGACACATCTCAGCTATGGGCCCCAGCTGCCAGATTGGGAGCGTGTGTGGGGCAGGTAGAGGCATCTCTGTAGTTGGCCACCTGGTGGCTCTGCTGAGCCTGTGTGGGCTGTGGCTCGGCCATGTGGATTGGGGATGAGAATTATGAACCTGCGGGAGTCTGACATGCGTGGGCGTGCTCTGTCCTCCAGGTACTCGGTGATGGCCGGGACCCCTGAAAAGATTCTGGAGCATTTGCTGGAAGCCATGAGGCTGGACGCGACGTTCTCAGACCCCCTGGGTATGTGTGGGTGGCTGGGCTGGGCTCGCCACATGCCCAGACATGCGCCCCCGGATACATGCTCCCACGGATACATGTGCACGGACACGCACAGATACACGCGTTCCCAGATACATAGGCACAGGCATGCCTGTGCGCAGAGATACACACGTGCATGGACATGAGCCTGGATACACATGCACACAGATACACATGCACATACAGAGCTTCTTTGAGCTGGGACATGGTGCCAAGCTCCCGCAGCACTAAAGGGAAGTGCAGAGCAGAGACTGTCTGACATCCTCCACACAACGCCCACAGCTAGAGCCTTACCAAATTCATGGTCCAGTTTGGTAATTATCACGGTCATAGTATTTTTTAAAAATTGCATTCATGGTTTCAGATACTTAAATCTTAAATTTCAGTGTTGTAACAAAGCATGTATTTAACAACACAAACATATAAAGCCCTTAAGTCTCCGTTTCTCAAACTGGGGGTCCTGACCCAAAAAGGCAGCTGGAGAGCGGCGGCTGCTGGCTGGGCACACGGCTCTAAAGATAGAGCCGCCATCAACAGCAGCGCAGAGGTAAGGGTGGCAATACCAGACCAGGCCACCCGCATTTCTGTGCTGCTGCTGGCAGTGGCGCTGCCTTCAGAGCTGGGCAGCCGGAGAGAGGCAGCTGCTCTCTGGCCATCCAGCTCTGAAGGCAACGCAGGGGGCTGGGATGGCTGGGAAGGAGCACAGGGGGCTGGGATGGTTGCAGGCTTATAGGACATGGAGGCTGGGATGGTTTGAGGAAACTGGGATGGTTGGGGGGGTAGGAGTACAGGGGGCTGAGGTGGTTTGGGGGCAGGGGACTGGGATGGTGGGAGCATGCTGGGCCCAGAGCCCCTGCCTGGGATTGCTGCTGGGCCCAGAACCAGAAGGTCCTGCCTGGGGCGAGGACCCTTTAACGCATGCTGGGCTGGTGTTTTTCAGATACCTTGGTTGGGGATTTCCTGCTGAGCTACAATGTGTTCATGCCGACCACCCAGCTCTGCAGAGCCCTGCTGCACCAATATCCTTCTAGGGCTGCAGGGACTGGCACCTTGCGGGGCAGCTGGGGAGGGGGTGGGTCACAGGGGTTTTCTCCTGACCACGAAAAGACAGAGAAACAGAGAGAATCTGTGAAGAGCCCTCCAGAGAACCGCTGGGGGGGCTGTAGCTCTGCAGCCTGTGTGTTCTTCACTTGGGCTCTGCTGTCTGAAGAGACAGGCCCATTCTCAGGGCCCACTGGCCCGGCAGTGCCACCCCCTCCACACTCTCACAGGGAGACCCAGATCCTGGCTCATTTTGCTGGTCTCTCAGTCTAAGGCTATGTCTGCACGGCAAAGAGAGCTTACACCGGTGCAACTGCATTGCTCTGAGCTCTCTCGTGTGGCCATAGTCTGCGTCCCTCTGGCTCAGAGCACCTGTTGCCTGGGCCAGTCTGCACCGAGCCGCACACTGCACAGGGGCCGTATGCAGAGAGCAAAGACATCACAGCTGCCGAGCTACGGACTAGACAGAGCTCCTTGCACATGGCGGCTGGGGGGGTCTGGGATGTGGAATGGGGGGATTGTCAGCCAAAGGGCAGTGCTGCTAAAGCTAGCAATGTGGGGTCCTGGTCCCCACCACTGCCCATGCAGTGGATCCAATCGCCTTTTGCTGTGCCTGAGGCACACTCTCCACATGCCTGTGCTGTGGGGCTGATTGCTTCTGCTGGTCTCTGGGTGCACACTGCAGGGCTCGCCCCGCTCTGTGCAGTGGGGCTAATTGCCCCTGGGCATGCCCTGCAGACTTGCTGCCTGATCCCATTACTGCTCACAGCACACACTGACCTGGAGGCTTCCTTGACTGGCCCCCACTTTCCATGCGGAGCCATTAGAGGGCTCGGAGCAGGAGAAGGCTGTCTACTCCCTCAGCAAGCGGCAGAAGATCCTGAGGCTGGTCAGCCAGTGGGTGCTGCTCTATGGGCACCTGCTGCAGGCTGACCACAGTGCCATAACCTTGCTGCAGGTACTGTTCGGGGGGGCGGGGCAGGGGAAGAGCTAAGCAGCACATGGGGGAATGTGGTGAGCAGTGGGCTGAAGGGGGCTGACATCCAAGGGAATAATGAGGCTGGTCCTGGCCACGGAGCTGCTGAGCTCTGTGCCCTGCCACCCGTGGCCACCATTCCTTGCACGTGCCTTGCCAGTGGGGATGCAGCCCATGAGGACACAATTCCATAATCCAGCACCAGGGGTGCTACCCTAGGAAAGATAAACTTCCCCTGGCTACTGCACCCTGCATAGCAGGACTCCATCCTTATAGCCTCAGGCACTCAACCTGCCACAGTTCATGCTGGCATTGCCAGGGGTGTCATGTGGGGGCATTGCTCCCCATGGAGCCAACCCCAAATACCACCCCCCCAGGGAGAGATTTCCAGGCCCCTGTGTAGGGTGACCTCAGGTGTCCCAGCACATGCTCTGGAATCACTGCCCTATACGGTGCAGCTTGGTACTGACCAGCCAGAGCCCTTGTGCCGCAGAACCTCTCAGACTTTGTGAGCCGGGATCCTCGCCTGTGCAGCCTGCTCCGGGACCAGACACAGGATCGTCGGAGGAACAGAATGTGAGTCACTGCCCCGCCCCACCTCCTTACATCTGAACCCCCTGAGGCCCTGTCCGTGCCTAGATGGCCATCTGTCATGGCAACTCAGCCGTAACCAGAGCCATGCCTATGGCTCATGTGGGCCTGAGTCCTGGAGAGGCTGCGGTGTAACCCGTGTGGCAGTGACTGGAGCGCTGGGCTACTGGGGCCTAGTCTCAGGATGGATGCGCAGGTGTGTGGGGTTAGAGTGGGGTGGGGAGTCAAGAGGTCTGTCTTCTACCCCAGCCCTGCTGCTAAGTCGCATGGCTGGGCCAGGCCTCTCTGTGCCTCAGAGGGAATGGACTTGGGAGGCTTAGGACTCTTGGACATGCCAGGAAGACACATTCTGTGGAGGAGGAAACTAGTCAGTATCCTTCAGACCCTCTCCCCATCCAGGTATCTGGGCTCCCAGCTGAGAAGGAGGGGTTTAAACCTACAGGAAGCTCTGGGGGCTCAGTGCTCTGGTGGAGGAACCCCAAGCTGAACTCCCCAAGTGAACTCGCGGCTGCCGGCTCTGCTCTGGGCGACGTGGTGCCCCCCGGGTGCTGTGACTGCAGGGAGCAACATGCTGATTCACGCCTGGGAGGTGCCAGCTCTAGGGCTCTCACCCGTGTGTGTTTCTCCTCTTTGCAGACTGGAGAACGGTGGCGGAAGCGCATCTCCACAGCCCAAGGTACCGACAGCCCAGCAGCGCCACGGGGCACCTGCTGCTCCTCTCCTAGGGGCATGATGGGTGGGCAGGGAGCCAAGCAAATGCCCCGAAGGGGAGTGGCCCCGACACAGGCTGAGGGCGATTCTGTGGGGCTTTGAGGGCCTGGCTCACCTGAGCTGCCCTGTGTGTCTCCATGGGAGTGCTGTCCCCTTGGGCTGTGAGCATGGCTGATGCCAGTGTCTGCCATTCAGCACCCCATGCAGACTCTTCTTCGTTCCCCCATCTCAGGTTCGGAGCACAGTGAACTGGATTGCCAGCCTGGAGGATGCCACACTGAATAACAGCTGTGCCATCGGGGCCCAGGACAAAGGTAGCAGCTCTGCGTCTGCCCTCTCACACGCATGCCCACACATACAGACAGATTGCTTCTGCCCCCTCACACAAGTGCATGCACACACACACACACACAGAGACTGTTTCCACCCCTTCTCACACATCACACAGAAGATTGCTTCTGCCCCCTCTCTCTCACACACATATACAGATTGCTTCCACTCCCTCACACACACACACACACACACACACAGACTGCTTCTGCTCCCTCACACACACAACAGACTCAGAGTGCTTCTGCTCTCTCTCTCTCTCACACACACACATGCACACACGTGCGCGCGCCCACACAAACACATTGCTTCTGCCCCCTCACACGCCACACACAAGACTGCTTCTGCTCTCTCTCTCTCTCTCTCTCTCTCTCACACACACACACACACACACACACACACACACACACACACACAGATTTCTTCTATCCCCTCACACACACACCACACAAGACTGCTTCTGCCCCTTCATACACAACACACACACACAGACTGCTTCCACTCTCTCTCTCTCTCACACTCACACACACACACACTTCCCCCGCTTATAGGTTCCTCCAGCTTGCTGGAAAGATCTTTTGCTATGATGTGAGTCAAAAAGTGTCCATTGTTTACCTGCCCCCTTTGAGAAGGCTTCATTGTACACAGATAATGGTAATGTGGATTCTAGGGTTTTCAATCGAAACTTTCTAATTTCAGAAAACTGAACACCCACGCCCTGCCCTCTTCCCCGTGGCCCCACCCCCACTCACTCCATCCCCCCCATCTCCATTGCTCACTCTCCCCCACCCTCGCTCACTTTCACTGGGCTGGGGCAGGGGGTTGGGGTGTGGGAGGGCACTCCAGCTGGGGGTGTAGGCTCTGGAGTGGGGCTGGGGATGAGGGGTTCAGGGTGCAGGAGGATGCTCCAGGCTGGGGCCAACCCGTTCAGAGTGTAGGAGGAAGGTGCGGACTCTGGGAAGGAGTTTGAGTGCGGGAGGGGATGCAGGGTGCAGGCTCCAGGAGGGAGTTTGGATATGTGAGGGGGGGCTCTGAGCTAGGGCAGGGGGTTGGGGCATGGGAGGGGTTCAGGGTGTGGGCTCTGGGCAACTCTGGCTGGTGCAGTTTGCAGGGGCTCCGGGAGGTGCTGATGTCAGGTGGCCCATTAAATAGTAGCTGCACCAGTGCTGCCCTAGCATTTCCCGGGCCTCAGAGGCTGCTCTGTCTGCCATGAATGCTGGACACATGGCTCGGGGAGGACAAAAGTTTTTCCTGTTCTCCGGGGACAGGAGCTTCAACTTCAGCCCCATGCTTTCGTGCAGCCCATTCATCCCTGGGAGGAGACTGACCAGCCACAGCCCCTTACCTGCTGGCCACATGATCCCAAGTGAGCCCGGCACAGCACCCCCGTGGGAGCAGGCTACTGGGCCCGGGGCAGGTGGTGACGGCTCGCCCTGGCCCCCTCCCCTGCTGCCGGCTGCATGCAGCCCCTGGGAAGCCAGGGCAGCTCCTCTCTCCACTCTCGCCGGCCGGGAAGCAGTGGGCCAGGTAGGGAGGGGGCTGAAGGCACTTCCTAAAGGCCACAATGCTTGCTCTGCAGGGAACCTCTGGCCACCGTGGAGACTGCTGTCTGGGGTTAAGCCTGCCAGCCCCAGAGTGCAGCCAAATGCCTTTCCCAGCCTTTCTGCTGGGATCCACCCCCTGCCTACCAGGGCTTGCACAACCCCTGACCTCCACAGAGAGAGCTGGTGCAGGACCCCTCCTCATCCTCCCGCCACTGCCGATAAGACTTTTAACAGCCTGGTTGGCAGTGCTGACCGGAGCCGCCAGGGTCCCTTTTTGAACGGACGTTTCGATTGAAAACCGGACGCCTGGCAACCCTAGTGGATTCCCCTTAATGAGCCATCCATGCTGTCTGGCTTCTGCGTTGTTGTACCCGAAAGGCTGCTTGTGGGTGTTCCCAAACTCACAACATATTTCATTAACACACACATAGCAGATCTTCATAACTTCGCATACAATGATTGCACATACAATCCATCAGGATATTAACAGATCAAGACTTTTAAAATAGTACATCACAAGGCAGACTTTTTACAAAACACAATTATATCACCAAGGTAGATAGGGGGGTGCCAGGGTGTTGCTTTAGGGTAAAGAGTGTCACACCTCCCCTTAGACACAGTCACCCTGGGAGGTGTATGGGGTGCAGACTCCCCGACATGGTGGCCCCCAAACCCGAGAGCCCAGGCCCTGCTCAGAGCCCACAGGGACTTGCAGTCAGGGCTTGTGCTCTGGGGCCCCAGACTGCCTCCCACGGAGTTCACAGGTCAAACCTGCTCCCAAACCAGGTTCCCTGCCCAAGGATCCTGGGTCACTGCTGCCCTCTCCTGGCCATGGGGGTCCCACTAATGTGCCCCCTGCCTTCCATAGTGCCCTATGATGTCTACAGAGCGGACCACTCCTGCCTCACCGTGGTGCTGCCAGTGAACGCCTCTGTGCGCGATGTGCTCCAGTCCCTCGCCCATCGGGAGGGCGGGCATGGTGAGCGCATGCTGGTCAAAGTCAACTCAGCAGGGGGTGAGTGAGCGGCATGGCGCGGGCGGGAGCTGGGAAGTGTGTTCTCCCCACTCCCCCCACCAGCTGCACTGGGGCAGCATGTCCCCCCCAGCCTCCCCCGCCAGCTGCACTGGGGCAGCATGTTCTCCCCACTCCTCCCACCAGCTGCACTGGGGCTCCCCCGACCTCCCCGGCCACCTGCACTGGCGCAGCAATTCCTCCTCCCTCCTCCCCACCAGCTGCACTGGGGCAGCACGTCTTCCTTCTTCCTCCCCACCAGCTGCACTGGGGCAACACGTCCTTGCCCTACCCCCGCCCACTGCACTGGGGCAGTGTGTCCTCCCACCTCCCATTGCCTCCCCCCACCAGCTGCACTGGGGCAGGATGTCCCTGAAGCAGCTGGAGTAAAGAGGGGGCAGTAATGAGGCTGGGGGAGTGGGATACATTCCCTTTAGGCAGTGGCTGCCTGACTGCTCCCCCATCCCCTCCCTGGGGTCTCCCAAGCATCTGGAGGCTTGTTCACTTGCCCAACCCCTTTTCTGCAGCAGCGACACCTGGCCCCTCTCCCCATGCTCGCCCTGCCCATCCTGACCCAGAGGGTGCGACGCTGTCCTAGTGGCAGCAGCTGCTCCTGCTCCCGCCTGGCCCAGGCACCACACTTGCCTCAGGGGGGCAGCGCTGGGCTGGGACTCAGGCTGTGTGGCTGATCCCTGTCCTGCAGAAACCTCCCAGTCCTACGCCCTGAGCCTGTCCCCTCTGGAGCTGGAGGGAGTGTGTTCCCCCATGCTGCAGACAGTGTGGTCCCTGGTGCACAGCTGAGATGCCCTGTCATTGTGTGGCACAGCCTACCGCTGCCCAGCACCAGCTCTACGGGTGTCGGGGGTTGGCACGCCCTCCGCACAGGCCTGAGAATTCACTTGGGGACGAGGGATGCCGGAGTGACCAGCCCTGAGCTCCGCCAAGCCCCGGGCAGGCAGCCCTTGCCCAGGCTTGGATTGCCCATGTCTCCCCTGTGTCCCAGGGCAGCGAGGCTGGCAGCGCTCCCTCGGGGAACGTGCCCGTCCCTGCTGGCTGGTGTGCGTGCAAACACCGCCGCCTGGTGGCCACTGCAGGAGTAGCTCTCCAACAGGTTCTCTCTCTCTGACAGATAAAGTGGGGCTGCAGATGGACACCATCGGCGTGTACACGTCCCTGGGCCTGAACGAGAGACTCTTTGTTGTGAATGTCCAGGAGCTGCACGCCCTGGTGAGGGCTGGGCGGGGGGAGCGAGGTTCTAGGCTGGAGGCCAGGCGAGCCTTGTGCCCTTCTCTTTGCCAAGGGCTGGAGACCTCATCCCACAAGCTCTGAGACTGGGGACAACTGGTCCAGCACACATGCCACCTGGGGGCTGTTGCTCATTACCAGAGATACTCAGAGCTGGGAACTGGTTGTTACAGGACATGGAGACCCCAGGCCCTGGGCTGCAGTGCCTCTGCCCCAGGGCCTGCCACAGTCTGCTCCCAGTGGCAGGAACCGCACCTTGACCTGTGGTGTGGATGGCTCGGGGTCTGGCCCCTTTGGCTGGTCTGCCTGGGCATTCACTGTTACCTGAGATCTTCTACCAGCTCCCTGCTGAGCTGGGCAGAGCTCAGGCCCAGGGCTGCCTGGCTCACCTGCAGGCCATGCAGAGCATGCAGGGCGAAGGAGATGGGGGCATGTGACATTCTCTCTCCCACTCTATCCAGATCCCTCATCCCGAGCAGTTGGGCCCCACTGTTGGCTCCTCAGAGACCCTGGACCTCATCAGCTCCAAGGACTTGGCCAGTCAGCTGACGGATTATGACTGGAACCTCTTCAGCAGCGTCCACCAGGTAATAGGCAGTGTCTGGAGCAATATGCCTGGGTTCGGAGCGGAGGGGCTGTGGGCCAGGCGCTGGGCTGGCTCTCAGGAGATGTGGGTCCAGTCCCAGCCCTGAGCTCTGGCCCTCGTGTTTTGAAGGTGGAGCTGATCTATTACATCTTTGGGCAGCAGACGTTTCCGAGTGCGACCACGGCGAACCTGGAGCGTGTCATGCGGCGCTTCAACGAGCTGCAGTACTGGATCGCCACCGAGCTCTGCCTCTGTGCGGAGCCAGGCAAGCGGGCCCAGCTGCTCAGGAAGTTCATTAAACTGGCTGCACAGTGAGTGACTTGCGGCCAGGGAACTCGTCCTCCAGGAGTCCCAGCAGCACCCAAGCCCAGCCCTCTCCATTGAGGCAGCCTGGCGCTGGGCCCTGCTGTGCTAGCTGTGTCATCCAGGCCCAGTGCTGGCCCCTAGCCCCCGAATAACGGTATCTTCCATTTCAGCCTCAAGGAGCAGAAGAACCTGAATTCCTTCTTCGCAGTGATGTTCGGTCTGAGCAACACGTCCGTGAGTCGCCTGTCCAAGACCTGGGAGGTACAGACCAAGGCACAGGCCCTGCTGCCCCAGGTCAGATCCAGCCTGGGAAACTTCCCCCAGGCCCTGGGACCAACTCCAGTGGTAAATCAGCATCTCCCTGCTGGGCCCTGACAGGCAGAGGAGGAGCCTGTTCCAGGAAAGAGGCCATTTGGCATGTCCAGCTTACCAGGCCATTGGGCTGAGATGTCAATCCAAGCTCTAGGACGTGGGAAATGATAGCATGGCCCTCAGCTCCTGACAGCCTGGGCGTTGTTCACCTCCTGCTGGGCGATGGGCCTGAACCAGAGCCCCAGGCTCAGTTATAAGGAGCCATGGATGGAACCAGAGCCCCAGGCTCAGTTAATGCGAGTGTCCTGGCCAAACCCCAACTGCTGCTCACCCCGCTCACCTCCCTCCTATGTCGTCTCATTCAGATACAGACTCCTTTTGCTTCCTTCCCTGTTCCATCCCAAAGGCGGCTGCAGCTCAGTGCTGGCTGAAACAATCCTCGTGTCTAGTTTCTGGGCCGGGGACTGCCTTCTTCACTCCCAGGACTCCCTCGGGAATGGAGGCAGTTCTGGGTGCCCAGGGCCTGGCTGTGGAGGGTCCGTGGGGGGTCAGCCTCCATGCAGGCCCCAGTGTGGCAGAGGCTCTGAGATTTATGTTGTGATTTATGATGATCAGGGAGGAGATGTGGCACCTGTGTGAGGAGCAGGAGAAGGTCCTGGTGCAGGGGGCTGGAGGATCCCCCTGGGGTTTAGGGAACGCTCTCACCTGCTCTGTCTCACACACAGAGGCTGCCGCATAAAACCAGGAAGCTGCACTCGGCACTGGAGCGGATGCTGGTAAGTTTGGCTCCCTTTGTCAGCACCTTCACCTCCCCACACGATTCTTGCAGACGGCGGAAATGCCCCCAGGCAGGTTCCCATAGCCCAGCCCACCCAACTGTGGGAGCTAAGCCATGCTGGGCTGGGGCAGTACCTGGGGGAGGGGTCCTTCAGGGGAAGGAAGTGGTGCTGGTGATGCAGGAAGGGGAACCCCCACCTTCTGTGCTGCATGCAGCCCCCATGCGGTGCTAGAGGACTCCATCTCAGGCTCTGCTCCATGGTGTCAGAGCACTGCAGGAGGAGCTGTGCTAAGCCCCCGGTCACGGGCAATCCCAGGTACTCTGGGTGTGAGCTGGGGTGCTGGCCCCAGCGTCATCTGGGTGAGGACTTTCTGCCTCCCTAAATCCCCTGCAGCAACAACTGGTTGCAGCAGTCCCCTGCCCTTCCAGCCCAGAGCTACTGCAAAATAGCTGCTGTGCTCCACCCCAGCGGTGGCGAGGTGACCCTCCAACTGGGGGCTCCCTCAGGCTGCGCGGGGCTGCACTGGCCTGGGGAGTCACAGGCTGCTTGTAGCCAGGGAGCTGAGCTCTGGCCTGCTGGGGGCCTTGCCTACAGCCATGGCCTTGTGAAGCCACTGCCCTGGAGCCAGGAAATGGCTCCTGCTCTGAAATCCTCTTCTCTTTCCAGGACCCCTCCTGGAATCACAGAGTCTACAGACTGGCCATCGCCAAACTCACCCCGCCCATCATCCCCTTCGTGCCCCTCCTTCTCAAAGGTACAGGAACAGCTCAGGAATTTCAGCCTGGGAGGGCGAAGGAGCTGGAATTGCGAGGGCTCGGCAGTAATTCTGTTTCCAGAAGTGATTCCCCTCCTACAGTGGGTTTGCAGGGACCCCACCCCAGCACCGGGTTCCCTTCTTCCCAGGGAGACCAGTTCCCCTGGGCACTAGTGCCCCAGAGAGGGCAGGCAGTGGGGCACTCCTGGGTCCAGGCACATGCCCTGGAGAAGCTCAGGAGACTCCTCACTTGGCAGGGCGGTATGGCTACCGAAAGGGACAGCGTGGCACTGCCTCACAGTGACACAGAGCCTGTTCTGCAGGACCATGGCTCCATCCTGTGGGTCTGGGGGACCAGGGCTCCATCTCACAGGGCAGGGGGACCGGGGCTCCATCCCACAGGGTGGAGGGACTGAGGAATTTGATTGTATGCAGTTAGCTCCAGCCCCCAAGCCTCTGATCTCTTTGGCCATGGGGCCAAGCCTCCAGAGGACACTGGATTTGGCTACTGTCGGGCTGCTCCTTGGGGATGCTCTGAATCCACACCTCCATTAGCAATCGTGGGGTGGGGGGAGGTGGGGGAGTCCCTGCGGGAGCCCTGCCCTGTTGGACGGAGGAGCATTGGTGGGATGGGCCAAACACAGGTTCAGTGGCAGCAGCCTCCCCGCCGCAGAGAACCCCCATCTCTGTTGATGGTCTGAGGCATTAGCTGGCGCCTGTGGAAGGAGACTGAGCCGCGGGGCTGGGCACTGATTTCGAGGCACTGATTTCGAGGCTTCACCTTGCAGACATGACCTTCATCCATGAGGGCAACCTCACGCTGGCAGAGAACCTCATCAACTTTGAGAAGATGGTGAGCCAGGCCCAGCCTGTCACCCCCCACCCCCCCGGGCGGGTCTGGCGAAGTGAAGCGCAGCACAGACACTAATGCTCATGAGCTCCATTTTTCCAGGGAGGCAGCTGAGGTGCAGTGAGAGCCCAGGTGCTCTGGCTCCTGGCCTCATGCTCTGACTGACCTGTGGTCGGCTGACCACAGTGCGGAGAGTGCCTGTGTGCAGGGGCCGGATGGGGCTGGCTGGGGCCACTCCCAGCCCAGGGGCTCCCCCGCCCCACGGCAGCATCCCAGCAGGGCATGGCTGGCCCCACCTGCCCATCCTGCAACGCTGCCCCAGTTGAGCAGAGGGGATGCCCCGCCATGGTGCCCCATCCCTGGGCCCATGGGCCTGTGGCTGCTCCGCACGTTTTGCCCCTGTTGCCCATGGCCCTTTGCTGGGGTTGCCTGGATGAGGGACAGGCCGTTGGCAGAGGGTATGTGCTGGACGAGGCAGCTGTGCCCCACACCCCTCACAGGCACTTGGCTTCTGAAGGAGTGGGAGGGGGAAGAGCTTTCCTTGGCTTGGGAGGGAGATGGTGTGTGCGCCGGGCCACGCTCCCTGGCCAGTGAGTAACCCTGTGCCGTGTTTGCAGCGAATGATGGCCAAGGCCGTACGTATCATCCACCACTGCCAGAGCCACATGTATGGTGAGTGCGCGCCAGGGCCTGTGAGCAGGGCCAGCACCCAGCCCTGGGGAAGGTCACCCTCCAGCCAGCATCACACAGGCAGCGTGTCGGGGCATGGGGGCCGTGGCAGGTAGCGCCTCTTGTGGGTCGAGTTCTGGCTCCTGTGGGAGCAGGCACTTTGCCACCCACCCCCAGCACGGGGGTGTGCCCTTCAGGGTTACAGCTTAAACAGGGCTCAGGGCAGCCGGGGCAGGGAGGCGGGGGGGGTCCTACAGAAATAGCCCAGTAGCACTGCCGGTAGAGTGGGATTTAGGAGGAGAGGGTTCCTGGGGCATGTAGGGGGGCAGGGAGGACACTGTACAGGGGACCTGGGGGGCATTGGAGCAGGAGGGCAGAGGGTGTTGGGGGACAAGGCGGGGGAGTGCCCAGAGCTGTTAGGCACCTTGCCACCACCCGTCTGAGTGTAGGAAGCCACGTCTGGCCTGCCGGGCTCAGCTCCCTGGCTCCACCAGCCACAGGCAGCACAATCATGACCCCCTCGGCCCACACAGGCCTCGCTGTCCCCCTGCAGGTTAGTGACAGACACGCTCCAACCCCCCGGCCCTCCATGTGTTCCTGGGCCTGCCCGGGGCCCACGGGACACTCCCAGAACTGCCCCCCAGCTTACCCGTTTCGCCCTGGGGCTGTCGCTCCACTCAGCTCACAGCACTTAGATTGCTTGTAGTACAAACAAGTCCGAGTTAATTTAACAAAGATCAGAGAAGGCAGTGGAATTAATGGAAACAAAGGGTTACATATAAAATAACTAAAATGGCATTCTCCTGCCTCCTGAAGGTTAGCTCACCCAACATTTAACAGGGATCCTCCATTCATAGGACAGACTTGCTGGCAGCTTGCCCCTGGGGAACCTCTGCACCCCCAGATATTGTTCCAACCATCCATTTTCTTCACTTGTAAACAGGGTACCCCCCTCCCTGCTGCTTGTGTTTCTGAACTAGAATCTCCCCTGGAGACTTTGCAAGCATTTGATTAGCATTTTGCTTGGGTTGTAAGTAGGCGTTCATTGTGAAGTGTACAGTGCTCACTTTACATACAGCCCGACAGGCGTCTCCTGCCTGACAGAAACATACCATCTTCTGGGCCGTATAGACACACAGCTCCTGGCATAGGACCTGCACATACATTCTGCACTGATTGCAATGATCAATGTGACACAGGCTTTCAGTAGGGCCTCACATGACACCTTATGCAGATATCAGACGGGAGCTCTATAACCCTCTGCAGCCCTGTGCCCTCTGCCAGTTTGGTCACAGATTGTAGGAAATGCATTGGGGCAGGAGGGCAGAGGTTGGGGGAAGGGCATGTGGGGGGGCAGGGGAGAAGGGTGCCCATGGGGGCAGGAGTGCAGAGGTTGGGGGAGGCAGGGTGTGGAGGATCAGGGGCCCCATACAGGAAGGAGGGAAGAGGTTGGGGGAGGGAGATGTAGGGGAGCAGGGGGCCCACGAGGGCAGCAGGGCAGAGGTTGGGAGAAGGGGTGTAGGGGAGTAGGGGACCCATGGGGGCAGGAGGGCAGAGGTTGGGGGAGGGGAGTGTAGGAAAGCAGGGGCCCCGTGGGGGCAGGAAGCACGTGTTGTGAGTGCCTAACGTCCTGGTCTGTTCTCCCCTCCTAGGTCCCATCTCCCCGCTGCGGAGTCGTCCCCCCCAGCTGCTGGAGGACCCCCAGGCCCTGCGGATCTCCACCTGTACGGAGCCCCACTCTCCTTACCACTCAGGAGGCCAGGCTGCTGGGAGGGATGAGTAGGAGCTCAGGGGGAGGGGGGAAGGAGGGGAAGGAAGGGAAGAGGCTAGGCCAGTGCTGCCCCTTCCCCATTCGTGGCCTGTCGTACAGCTCCACTGCCTGGTCCAACTGTACCCACTGTGGCATCTCTGCCAGCACCAGCCAAGCCAGAGGCCTCATGTGGGCATGCCCTGCCCCCTGGCTGTCCCCCAGTGGGGCTCCCACCTCTCACCTGTGCTAGCAAGAGCACGTCAGGCCTGGGGAGTGAGAGTAAGCAGAGGCCCGCCCACAGCAGCTGGGGGGGATTCTAGGGTGCTCCTGCCTCTGGCTATAGCTGGGGAACATGGCCAGCCCCTGAGCTGGGTTGGTTGCGTTCTGTCCAGCCCACCCTTGTCCCCTCCAGTCAAGCCCCCCTCCCAATTCTCCATTCAAGTCCCCTATTCCCCCCCCCCGGCCCATTGTCCCTGCACTAATGACCCAGGGATCTTCCTGCAGCATCAGTCAAAGGCTGGTTTCCCTGTACCAGCAGGAGCTGTGTCTGCCACTGTGCCGTGGCATGGCACCCCCATGCTGAGTCATGGCACCATCACACTTATTCTCGGTGCTCCCTTGGGCAGGGGGAGAGCAGTGCCCCCAATCACAGCTAGCAGCTTGCCCTTCAGCACCTGCTCACAGGGTACCTGCCCTCCTGCTCAGGAAATGACCCCTCTCTGCTTGCCCAGGAGCAGGCCCACTCCATACTCTGATCCCAGGGTGAAAGGGTTGGAGTAAAAAAGGACGCCAGTCCTGCCTGGTGGGCATGAGCCACATGCCTCCAGGGCAGCTCGGGGGGCATAGCCCAAGGCTGCCTCTCCTGTTCTGAGGGCCCAGCCCCTGTGCACGTAGTGCCCTGTTCTGCTGGACTGCGATTCTGCTGGCTTCTTGACTGCAGCCCAACACCCCATTTACCCACCTGACACAGCCCCAGGAGGGACAGAAGCAGCTGCTGGAGCCTGGCAGTCATTCAGCCTCGGCCTCCCAGTCCCCTCCTGCACTCGCTCCTCTCCTTGCTGGGTTCGGATGGGTTAAGCATAGGCCAGGTAAGCAGGTGCTGCTTCTGTCACTAACTCGCCCTGGGACCTTGGGACTGTCCTGGCACCAGTCTGTCAGGTGGGAATCAAACACAGGATCTCCTGGCTCCCAGTCCTGTGCACATTCTAGCCTAGCGGATACAGAGGTTGCACTGCCGCTGCCTTTCCCACTGGTCACTTGTGGGAATGCGCCTGCAGACTTGGCTTTGAATTCCCTCCTTGCACAGCCCAGCAGAATCTGCTCAGTTGGAGCAAAATCCAACAGAGCCAGGCATGAGCTGGACTGCCAGCTGTCCCTGCCCTTACCAGCACTGGGCTAACACTGCAGCCTTGGGGCTCAGTGTCAAGGTGTGGGGCAGTGAGGGAACAGCTGCCTGTGCTGAGCTGTGGGCTTTTGCCAAGAATGTCACTCTGATCTAGGGCTGTTTCCTTGCAGGCTCTGAGCAGTCCCTGGGTGGGCGGAGTCCTGCCTCCACCCAGGCATACCTCCAGCACCTGAAAGTGATCGACAACCAGAAGGAGCTATCACGGCTTTCCCGGGACCTCGAGTCCTGATGCTTGGGACCAGGGGCGGAGCAGGAGGGGCCAGGCTAGACCCTCCAAAGGGACCCTCCTCAGCCCACCATCAGCACAGTGCCCCTGCAACTGGGCCATTGTGCATGCCCTCTACCTCCTGTGTGGTGCGAGGGCTAGCCATGTCCCCATTGCAGAGGGACCCCACTGCAGCCCATCTGCCAGACCGCCTACCCAGCCAGGACTGGGGACCACTCGGGCTGCACCGTTCCTCTCAGACTTGGAGCCAGCTGGCCAGAGCCTGGAGCAGTAATGGGCCAGCCCCAATGATGGCTTTTGCTACGAAGAGAGACAGGGAGGGGCAGGACCAGGGGAAGAAGGGCTGGACACTCTGGCTTTATCCACTGCCGTCAATAGAAGTATTTTTTGTACATAGGGATGTTTTCCTTCCTGGTCCTGCAGCAGCATCTCCAGCATGGAACTTCCAGCAAGGGGGAGGAGGGAATACGGCTTCTCTGCTCAAGAGCCTCCCGCACCCTCAGCACCATTGCGGAAGGGGACAGCCCCCAGGCACATCAGAGCCTGAGCCCTAGCTACAGTGCCCATTGCTGGACCTGTCTGGGTGAGGCTGGGGTGGGTTAAATTGTGCCAGCCAGAGCACCAGAGCCCTCCTGCAGACAAGGCAGCAGGCACTCCAGCCCTGGCTAAACTGGAAGAGGTAGAATACCTTCAGGCCCAGGCTTCTCGGGCCTAACTTAGCCCATGCTGGAGAACAGCTCTAATTGCGAGTGTAGACATGGGGGTAAAAGCTGTGCCCGCTGGTAGCTAGCAAGTGGTGGCCCCTTGGAAGCAGGAGCCGGAGAGCCTGTGCTGACTGCTCCACATGGGGTGGCGGCTAGTGCTCCACTGCCAAGATGGATTGAAACTTCATTCGAGTTCCAAGAGCGGGGAATAAAAAGGCCCCTCCCCAGCTGCTGCAGAGAGAAGAGGCAGGATTTCTGGGCACACAGCTCACTGCTGGCCAGGGTGGGACCCAGGCATGGTGCTCCAGCCCAGCAGTGTGGCTCAGTGGGGCACCGGGGTGCAAAGTTCTGGGGGCCCAGTGCTGAGGGGGCTGGCCAAGGGCACCCATGTGAGCTGCCTGGGGGTCAAGGCCTCAGTACCTCCTTAAGTTAGTACCTGACAGGTGGCTCAGCCTAAAGGCTCTGGGAAGCCCCAGAGAGCAGGAGGGGAAAGAGGAATCCAGTAGCACCAGCCCCGGAACCTGCACCTCCATGAGACAAGTTGAATGCCTCCCTCTCCCCCAGGGATCACTGGGCACGTGCTTACACCACTCCCTCCCAACATAGCCTGTGCTGGGAGCAGCATGTAGGACACAGGGCATCCTGCTGGGTAGCTGGACTCTGCAGCCAAGCACGCTCTGGGGAAGGACACCAGGAGGTGTCCCGTGCACCTGCTGGTGGGGGAACGGTCCTTGGCTTATAATTCCTGCCTCAGCTCTGTTGCCCTGCAGCTCCTGGCACATAGGCAGCAGGCTGCCTACAGCTGACATGGTCCTCACTGGCTGTGTGAGCTCAAGGCTTCCAGCTGGGAGCAAGACCCTGGGCCACCTAGCTCAGCCGCCTGAAGGCTCAGGGAGAGCCTGTCTCTGCATGACCTAGTCCACCCCTGGGTCGAGGCCAGTTGGCTGGGACTTAGACGTTGCCAGAGGGGAGGTTTGTCCTTCAGCTCTGCTGGTGATGGGAGCAGGGTGGAGTTAAGGCCCAGGCATCCTGCAGCGAGCAGGACTTGAGCTCAGCAACAGAGTGAGAATGGGGCAGCAGCTGCTGTGAGGCTCTTACAGGTAAGCAGAGCTGGGCTCAGGGCAGCAGCAGGCTGGGAGCAGCTGAGGAGTTACTCTGACCTGGGCACAGATTAAAGGCAGCGCTGTTGGCACCTGACCCCCAAGCCTGCTGGCGACAGTTTGAGGGGGACACGAGGGGCTGGCCATTTAAAAATATTTATTAAAAACCAGCCAAGCTGTACGACCTGGTGGCCTGTGCTAGCCAGCCACTGCCACAAGCTTCAGGGACCCCACGAACAGCTACAGAGACAGCGCTGGGCTGCAGGGGAGAGTGCGAGAAGGGCACCAGGCTGGGTGAGCTGTGACAATGAGACATTTCATGGGCACTTCCACCTTCCAGCCTGGTAAAAGCCAGCTCCCCTCCCCTCCAGTACAGACTCTGAGAAACAGTCCCCTTTCCCCACCCAGAGCAAGTGACACCCAAGCTCAGTCTCCAGGCAGAGGAGTGAACCTCCCTTAACTGATCCCAATGAGCAGCCTCTCTTCCCAGTTGTGCCACAAGCTCCTCCTGTTTGCACAGTACTCTAGGCTCAGCCCCAGCGCTGCCGTGGCACAGGAGACCGGCTTGTCGGCCCCAGCTGCACCCTGTCTCCCCAGACCATCCTCAGGCAGCACTGGCCTTGCCAGCTGTCCCCCAGCACACTCTCAGCCTGCTCCATCTAAGCCTCTGGGATCTCCTGGGAGCTGCTGGGGTGCAGCCACCTTTGGGGAGCCAGTGCTCTTGGGGCTCTTCCCCAGGGGCAGTGTGATTCCCTCAAGCCCAGAACTTGTCCTAGGTGGCTCATGGCACGTGGTCTGCTCCTCTTCAGGACAGGATCACCCACAGATGGACTCACTTCTCAGGGAGATAAACCAGCCCTTGGCTGGAGCAGGGAGGCCGTGTCAGGGAGAAGCAGTGGGGACTGGGCACTGGGATAGCAGGTGTCCACGCTCAGCCCAGGGCAAGTGCCCAGCACAGGCAAGTGCCCACTGGGAGCTGCCTAGAAGGTGGTCCCACGATGCTGGTCATGGGGGATGAGCTCCAGGATGGCAGCATGCTCCCAACCCCCAAGCCCAGTATAGCGCCTTGGCTGCATGGCCAGCACAGAGCCCCTTGAGTGGCTTGGCAGGATGGGAGACCCCAGAGTGGGCTAGTCCGCAGGAACCAGCCAACCACTCACGTCCACACTGCTCCTCCAGGAGGAGCAGAGCTTGCCATGCAGAAGGAACTGAGAGCGGTCAGGCTCTTCCACTGGCCCCAGGGCACTGCCCAGTGCAGAGCTGCCCTTGTAGCGCAGCGTGGAGCTCTCGGCCCCCTCCTCACGCTGCCCTGCCATTGGCTCAGTCCCTGCGCTCAGTCCCTGGCTTAGGGCCTCTGCTCCGGGGAGAGCCAGCTCACCCACGCAGACCAGTGGGACAGCTTGCGAGGTGTCTGACTGAAGCCATAGGCTGGTGGGTTCTGTCACGTGCTGGCTGTGCTGGAGAGGACAAGGCTGAGGCTGTTCACAGACATGGCCTGGTCTCTGGTTAGTGCCTCAAACTGAAAGGACTGTGCCTGGTGGCTCTTGAAGCACTTCTGTGTGGTACAGAGAGAGACTCCAGTTTAGCAGCAGTGAAGTAATCCCCGGACCCACCCTGTTAACACAGCCACTGGAAACAGGAGATGCCCGCAGCTGAAGACCCGCAGCCCTGCAGGCACCATCTCCAGATACATGGTGAGAATGGGAGCTAGACCCTGCAGTGTTGTAATAACTCCTCCAGCAGCTCTGCCGCTATCGCGCTGGAAACAGGTGGATTTATATGCACCATATAGATCATGGGAATGCCATGGATGCCATGTACCTGCAGGGCCGGTGCAAGGATATTTTGTGCCCTAGGCAAAACTTCCACCTTGCCTCCCCCTGGAGCCTGGCAAGGCACAAAGCATTCCCCCCCCAACCTCCCCCAAAACCCAGACCAGTGCACTCCGCCTTGCTCCACAGCCCCCTCCCCGGCTGGCTTGGGAGCCCACCTCCCCACCCAAAGCCTAATCCAGCACACAAAGAGCCCCCCCAGCCAGGCACACAACCCCCCTTCACAGCACCCAGCCAGACACGCAGCCCCCCTTGGCCCCCCTCCACCTTCTGCCCCCCGGCACACAGCACCCTCCCGCCTTTTCCACCCTGGCACACAGCCCCCCCCCCGCCATCTCCCCCGCCCAGCCCTGCTCGGCACCCAGCACCACCACCCCTCTGCCTTCTCTCCCCCCGGCACACAGCACCCCTGCGGCACACAGCACGCCCCCACCCCCAGCCCTGCCTGGCACACGGCTGAGTCCTGCTCCGTCGCCAGAGCATGGCACGCAGCCCCCTCTGGCCCAGCTCACCCGTGCCTCAGCCTGGCCAACCCACGGGACCCTGCCCCCCGCTCCAGAGCGTGGCACACAGCCTCCCCCCCGCTCTTCTCCGCCCCCGCCAGCCCGGCCAGCCACGTCATGCCACGCCACCCCTCCCCACAGAGCCTGGCACACAAGGCCCCCCCCCGAGCCCCTGGCACCAGCAGGCCCCTGCCTCCCCCCGAAAGGGAAGAGCCCCATGGGCAGCACATGGAGCCCCCTCCCCAGCAGCCTGAGCCTTCCCCCTCACCCCGCCCCTACAGCCCGGGTGCCCAGCGCTCCCTCCCCACCACCTGCCTCACCTCCTTGGGTCCGGGGGAGCCAGGACTGGGCACAAGGCTGGCACCTGCAGGGGAAGAGGCAGGGCGAGAGCAATCAGCACGGGGGGGTGTCCCCAAGCCCGCCCCCACTCCGCCAGGCCACCGCCCACCTGCAAGCTAGTCGCTGCTCATCCCGCCGGAGCCCTTTTTGGCGCCCCCCAAATCTCGGCGCCCTAGGCGGCTGCCTAGTTCCCCTAGTGGTTACACCGGTTCCTGGCTGGACACATCCAGGATTCATAGAATCATAGACTATCAGGGTTGGAAGGGATCTCAGGAGGTATCTAGTCCAGGGGTCCCAAACACGCAGCGCGTGGCCCCCCCTGCCCCCCCAGCATTTACCTAGAGCGGCTCCAGCCTGATGCGCACCGGGGGCAGGGCAGGCTCCCTGCCTGCCTGCCTGCCCTGCCTCCGTGCCGCTCTGGGAAGTGGCCGGGACCTGGGGGGGGGGTACAGGGGTCTGTGTGTTGCCCTGGCCACTCCTCCAGGTACCTCCCCCGAAGCTCCCCGCTGCGAGAAACGGCCGGGATCTGGGAGGGGGGCACGGGGGTCTGTGTGTTGCCCTGGCTGCTCCTCCCTCGAAGCCCCCATTAGCTGCGGTTCTGGCCGCAATGCTGGGCCTGGCCACTCTTCAAACATGGAGCACAGGTGCCTCAAGAAGCCATACGAAGGCACCTAGAGAAAAGCCGGCCAGTTTTCAGAGGCACCAAGCACCCAGCCCCTGGGGCAGAAGCCCTGTTTGGAAGTGCAGGGCTGGGTCCCTATGGGGACATGCAGCAAAGCTCTCCAGGCAGCTGGAGGCTAGAGGGGCTGACACACCACAGCTCCTGCTAGTGAGCCGTGGTGCCTATGCGGGGCCCAGCAGAAATGCAGCCCCGGAAGGGTCAGGCTGAGGCTTGGGGACCCCCTCCCCCTCCCCTTGAAAGACACCCCTGCCAGCTAGTGGTGAATTCTGGGAGGTGCTGCAGGGTGTGGGGGGCTCATTACCATCACTCCTGCATGGGGGTGGGGCCATGTGTGGGACACGGCCAAGGTACACCTAGGGCCTCAGATTGCCTTGCCCCAAGGGCAGAGTCCCAAGGAGTCACATGCGGCATGGAGAGCACATGATTCCACCCCACTGGGACGAAACACCAGGGACAGATGCCCTTGCACTGTCTCTGAGCAGCCAGCAGCCAGCCCAGGAACTGGCTTGGGGGCCCATTGCCCTGCTGGGGTCTGGCAGGTTCAGCCTTAAGGCTCAGGGCAGGGAGCCGCTCCCTCACTCCTGGGAGTCCAGGGCAGGTTTCTCCAAAGAACAGAGCTGCTGGACATACCAATGCAGAGACCTGCGAATCATTCACGAACGGGTCAGAGAAGGCTACAACCCTGCCCCTCCCTTTGAGAGTGGGAAGGCCCCTCTACAGAACAGACATCTCAGAGCCTTGTTAGAGAGGGGCAGGGCCTCGGCTAGCGACATCCTGCACCACACCACAGGGCCCTTCCCTCATTCCTCTTCGCAGTGACAAGCCTGCTTGACCGTTAAAGGTTTCACAAGATGTAATGTGTGTCTGATGTCACCCTCTAGTGGCTGATCCACAGAGGATAACATCCTACTTCTGCTACCTCCAGAGTTCCCTCTCTAGTTCAAGGGAAGCAGCCTGTGCTTTGGCATGGAAGATCTCAGTTGCAAACCCCGTTGGCAGCCCATAGGGACTGGGGGTCATCATACTTTCAGCCCCAATTGGTATCTTTATAGGCAGGAAGGAGTGCAGAGAGGCCATCCAGTGACTAGCAGGCTCTCTGCACAGAGAGGTTTTCAGCCTGAGGGGTAAATACAAAGGCACCTTTATAGGACGCTGCACTTAGGCTACCACAGGAATATCTTTGCCCATTCTTAGGTCAGGAGAAGTCCCGCCCCGCCCCCCACCCCACCGCCAGTCTTGCCAAGTTCACAGTCTCAGGCTGGGCACCAGTTCCTCCCCCATGGCCATGCTCAGGGTACAAGCAAACTCAGCCGCTTCCTTCAACATTCGGCCCCTCTTTTCCCTCCCACTGGGGCCAAGCAGCAGGAGAGGCCAGGCCAGCACCTACACCCTGGTAACAGTGAGGTCTTGCATGTTCTGCTGAGCCAGGCAGAAGCTGGAAACATGCCACCCCCATAGACATCCCCAATGTCCAGGGAGTCCTGAAGCAGGGCTTTGGCTCAGTCCCATCCACATACAATAGCAGCAAGCAGGGCCGACCTTAGGGGTGGGCTACCTGGATAACCGCCCAGGGGCGCCATGGTCAAGGGGCTGCTGTGTGGCAGTGCAGAGGAGCACGTTGCCAGTGTAGAGTCAGAAGCTGCTCCTAGCTGGCAGGGGAGCACCGCGTGTGGGAGGGTGCCCAGTCTCTCCCTGCTTCCTCCTGGTGGAGGAACATGGGGGTGGGGGGAAGTGGTGATGCACAGACACTGCTTGCCCCCCACCATGTTCCTCCAAGTCCCCCCCAGGGAGCTGTGAGGGTGGGAGCAAGGAGCAGCACCAAGCGCTCCATGCAGCCAGGTCACTTTTCCCACCTAGGCTGTGCTGTGAGGCAAGCATCAGCAGCTGCTGCTCTCTGGCCCTGCCCACCCCTTACACAGCCCAGGTGGGGAAAGTGACCTGGATGTGGGGAGCCCTGACGTCAATCCTTGCTCCCCC
Organism: Dermochelys coriacea; assembly: GCF_009764565.3. Taxonomy (NCBI): domain Eukaryota; kingdom Metazoa; phylum Chordata; order Testudines; family Dermochelyidae; genus Dermochelys; species Dermochelys coriacea. The sequence continues at coordinate 13,497,551 of NC_050087.2, forward strand.
TCTCACAGCCCCTAGGGTGGGCATAGAGGTGCAGTGTTTGAGGGAGGAGTGAGCAGCAATGCCCGCTGCTCCATGCATCCAGGTCAATTTCCCCATGTGGGCATAGGAGTGGAGTGCAGGGGTTAGGGCCGAAGAGGGCACAATGCAGGAGTTAGGGGGTAGGGAGTCTGGGGTGCCCAAGGGGGTCAGGGGCACCAAAATACAAGTTTGCCCAAGGCACCATTTTCCCTAATGCTAGCCCTGGCAGCAAGTCTCACCTTACAGAGGCTTCGGAGCAAGCATCAGGCACCATTGAGCACTGCTAGGGCATAGCTTCTAGCCCTATAAATACTGGATTCCTGGTTGCCAGGCACTGTGGGCATGAGGGGTTCTCTCGGCCAGATTCGTCCCATACCTGCAGTACCAGAGGAGCAGAGCAGAACGGGGTAGGGATAGGTCAGTGGTTTGAACATTGGCCTGCTAAACCCAGGGTTGTGAATTCAATCCTTGAGGGGGCTGTTTGGGATCTGGGGCAAAAATTGGGGACTGGTCCTGCTTTGAGCAGGGGGTTGGACTAGATCATCTCCTGAGGTCCCTTCCAACCGTGATATTCTATGAACAGACAGTCAGCAGGATCCCAGGGAGGAGAGAGGACTGGTAGGTGGGGTTCATGGTACAGTTTGCCAAGGGGGAGACAGAGGTTTTAGACCACAGCAGAGTGAGAGAGCTCTGAGGTACAGCCTCAGAGCTGGCAGCTGGGCCACTAGGGAGAAGGCTCTACCTTAAACCCTGGGACCAGCTGCACTGTTCTACATCCCCCAACCAGCATGGTGGATGGTGCTGGGGCCAGCCCCCAGTAGCCCTTACCAGAGACTTACGGCCCCTCTGCTGCTGACGCTGTCACCTTGGACCTGTCACTACCCCCATGCCTCAGTTTTCATCGAACTAGGAAGGGGGTTGTGATCCTCACCAAGCTCAGTGCCGCTCACTGAGATCTCTGGATGAAGAGCCCCTGGCAGCACGTGGTGAGAGCAGTGAGGGAGTGCAATGTGCCCCATGAAAAGGCCTGTGAACACCAGCTCTCCCCTGCAGCGAGCTGGAATTGAGGTTGTTACCTGAGAAAGGAGACCAGCAAGAGGGGACAGGATAAATGTCTAGGAAGTCATGACTGGTCTACAGCTGGGAAAATGGAGCTTCTGTTCCTGCTGCCTCACAGAATTGAGGTTTCTGTCCTTTCTGTTCCTCAGCACAACCAGGGGCTCTTTGATTACAATAAAAGATGGGGAATTCAAAACTGTAAGAGGAAATGCTATTCCTTGCAACGTGCAATAATGGGACTGTGGAACTCCCTGCCCCAGACATCACTGAGGCCAAAAGCTTTGCAAAAGTCAGGGAGGGACTGGACAGTTGTATGGAAAAGATTATCCAGAAACAGCATCATTAGTGACAAGTTTTAGATAGGGTATTGCCCTTCCTTCTGCAGGGCTTAAGCCAGTCTAAAGGCTCGTCTACACTTGAAAGGCTACAGCAGCACAGCTGCAGCGCATCAGCATAGATGCTACTTATTGCTGGTAATGCACTGCCCCAGAGATGGTACCTCAGTTTACAGAAGAATTCTGTCTACACCAGGAGTTAGATTGGCTTAACTATGTCACACAGGGGGCTGCATTTTTCACACCCCTGAGCAAGATAACTGGCTCGACCTAATTTTTCAGTGTAGATCAGGCCTCACTATTAGAGACCAGAATGAGATCTAATGTGGTGGGGAGGGTAGAGTCTCCCCTTTCTGCTACCTCAGGGTCCTCACTCCTTTCTCTTCCATGCATCTGTCAGAAAACAATTAGAGGGATCTTGGTTCTGAGCCCGTTGGGCCATTCCTACGTTCCTAATGGCTGCCCAAGCACCTGCTGAGGTGCAAAGAAGTCAGACACCACCCCTCCCCAACAGGGCAGCATTCTCTCAAGGGCAGTGACCATCCAGCGGCAAGATATCCAGTAAAGAGGCAGCTCTATCAACAGACTCTAGGAGACTCGGGCCCAGTTACAGACCCCACTCCTCCAAAGCACAGCCATGTGCACCCCAGGGATCATCTCTGGCAGTGCCTCCAGGACATAGATTCATTGATACTAAGGTCAGAAGGGACCATTATGATCATCTAGTCCGACCTCCTGCACAATGCAGGCCACAGAATCTCATCCACCCATTCCTGCGATAAACCTCTCACCTATGTCTGAGCTATTGAAGTCCTCAAATTGTGGTTTAAAGACTTCAAGGAACAGAGAATCCTCCAGCAAGTGACCCTTGCCCCATGATACAGAGAAAGGCAAAAAATCTCCAGGGCCTCCTCCAATCTGCCCTGGAGGAAAATTCCTTCCCGACCCCAAATATTTAGCGATCAGCTAAACCCTGAGCATATGGGCAAGATTCACCAGCCAGACACCCAGGAAAGAATTTTCTGAAGTAACTCAGATCCCATCCATCTAATATCCCATCACAGGCCATTGGGCCTATTTACCATGAATATTTAAAGATCAATTAATTTCCAAAAATCATGTTATCCCATCATACCATCTCCTCCATAAATGTATTGAGTTTAATCTTAAAGCCAGATAGGTCTTTTGCACCCACTGCTTCCCTTGGAAGGCTATTTCAGAACTTTACTCCTCTGATGGTTAGAAACCTTCATCTAATTTCAAGTCTAAACTTCCCGATGACCAGTTTATATCGATTTGTTCTTGTGTCCACATTGGTACTGAGCTTAAATAATTCCTCTCCCTCTCCAGTATTGATCCCTCTGATATATTTATAGAGAGCAATCATATCTCCTCTCAACCTTCTTTTAGTAGGACTAAACAAGCCAAGCTCCTTGAGTGTCCTTTCGTAAGACAGGTTTTCCATTTCTCGGATCATCCTAGTAGCCCTTCTCTGTACCTGTTCCAGTTTGAATTCATCCTTCTTAAACATGGGAGACCAGAACTGCTCACAGTATTCTAGGTGAGGTCTCACCAGTGCCTTGTATAACGGTACTAAAACCTCCTTATCTCTACTGGAAATACCTCGCCTGATGCATCCCAAGACCGCATTAGCTTTTTTCACGGCCATATCACATTGGCGGCTCAAAGTCATCCTATGATCAACCAATACTCCAAGGTCCTTTTCCTCCATCATTACTTCTAATTGATGCGTCCCCAGCTTATAACTAAAATTCTTGTTATTAATCCCTAAATGCAAAACCTTACACTTCTCACTATTAAATTTCATCGTATTACTATTACTCGAGTTCACAAGGTCATCCAAATCTTCCTGTATGATTTCCCGGTCCTTCTCTAAATTGGCAATACCTCCCAGCTTTGTATCATCGCAAACTTTATTAGCAAACTCCCACTTTTTGTGCCGAGGTCAGTAATAAAAAGATTAAATAAGATTGGTCCCAAAAGTGATCCCTCAGGAACTCCACTGGTAACCTCCCTCCAGCCTGACAGTTCTCCTTTCATTAGGGCCCGCTGTAGTCTCCCTGTTAACCAATTCCTTATCCACCTTTCAATTTTCATATTGATCCCCATCTTTTCCAATTTAACTAATAATTCCCCATGTGGCACCGTATCAAACACCTTATCGAAATCTAGGTAAATTAGATCCACTGCGTTTCCTTTGTCTAAAAAATCTGTTACTTTCTCAAAGAAGGAGATCAGGTTGGTTTGGCACGATCTATCTTTTGTAAAACTATGTTGTATTTTGTCCTATTTACCATTGACTTCAATGTCCTTAACTACTTTCTCCTTCAAAAATTTTTCCAAGACCTTGCATACTACAGATGTCAAACTAACAGGCCTGTAGTTACCCGGATCACTTTTTTTCCCTTTCTTAAAAATAGGAACTACGTTAGCAATTCTCCAATCATAAGATACAACCCCTGAGTTTACACATTCAGTAAAAATTCTTGCTAATGGGCTTGCGATTTCAGGTGCCAATTCCTTTAATATTCTGGGATGAAGATTATCTGGGCCCCCCGATTTAGTCCCATTAAGCTGTTTGAGTTTCGCTTCTATCTCAGATATGGTAATATCTGCCTCCATGTCCTCTTTCCCATTTGTCATGCTACCATTATCCCTAAGATCCTCTTTAGTCTTATTAAAGACTGAGGCAAAGTTTATATTTAGATATTGGGCCATGCCTAGATTATCCTTGAACTCCATTCCATCCTCAGTATTTAGCGGTCCCACTTCTTCTTTCTTTGTTTTCTTCTTATTTATATGGCTATAAAACCTTTTACTATTGGTTTTAATTGCCTTTGCAAGGTCCAACTCTACTTGACTTTTAGTCTGTCTCACTTTATCCCTACATGTTCTGACCTCAGTAAGGTAGCTTTCCTTGCTGATCCCTCCCATCTTCCACTCCCTGTAAGTTTCTGCTTTTTCTTAATCACCGCTCTGAGATGCTTGCTTGGTCTACAACTCCTGCCTATGAATTTTTTTCCCTTTCTTGGGATGCAGGCTTCTGATAGCTTCTGCAGCTTTGATTTAAAGTAATCCCAGGCCTCCTCTGCCTTTAGAGCCATACATTCTTCAATCCAATCCACTTCCCTAACTAATTGCCTTAATTTTGGAAAGTCAGCCCTTTTGAAATCAAAAACCCTAGTTGCAGATTTATTTTTGTTAATCCTTCCGTTCAGTTTGAACTGAATTAGCTTATGATCACTTGAACCAAGATTGTCCCCTACAACCATTTCTTCTATGAGGTCCTCACTACTCACCAAAACCAAATCTAAAATGGCATCCCCTCTAGTCGATTCAGCAACTACTTGATGAAGGAATCCATCAGCTACCACATCTAGGAAAATCTGAGCTCTATTATTATTACTAGCACATGTCCTCCAGTCTATATCTGGGAAGTTAAAGTCTCCCATGATGACGCAGTTTCCATTAGTATTTACTTCATTAAAAACATTAAAGAGGGCTCTATCCATATCCAAATTAGATTCTGGTGGTCTATAGCACACCCCAAGCACTATCCCAGGGGAGGCTCTACTAGTTTTCTTCCCCAAAGCAATTTTTGCCCAGACAGACTCTGTCTTATCCATTCCATCGCTTCTTATTTCTTTACATTCTACCTCATCATTGATATACAATGCTACTCCACCACCTTTACCTTTATTTCGATCTTTCCTAAACTGCACATAGCCTTCACTGTAGTCCAGTCATGATTACTATTCCACCATGTTTCTGTTATCCCTATAATATCTGGTTTCACTTCCTGCACCAGTAGCTCTAGTTCCTCCATTTTGTTACCTAGGCTCCTCGCATTGGTGTATAAACATCTTAATTTTTGCTGTTTGGCCTTGCTCACATTCTGTACTCTATTAGGCATGGTCATTCTACAGCCAGTATAACTTATTAGACTGGTATCCACACTGCCCTTCCTCCTTATATACATTCTCCTACCCATGGCTGTATCCTTTCTTACTTCGTTTTCTTCCCTCTCAATGCTAAAATACGGTGTGGAGATTACCTGGACTTCTCCCAACCATCTCCCCCAAATTCCTAGTTTAAAGCTCTCTTAATCAGTTGCACCAGCCTCCATCCTAGAAGTCTATTTCCTTCTCTACTCAGATGAAGTCCATCCTGAGAGAACTGTCCTCTGTCCATGAATGCCTCCCAGTGACTATAAATCCCAAAGCCCTCCTTACAGCACCACCACCTAAGCCATCTGTTGATAGTCATAATCTTGTCACACCTTTGTTGCCCTTCTCTAGGAACAGGCAGAATCCCACTAAAGATCATCTGAGCCTCAATTTCCTTAAGCGTCTTCCCCAGCCTAGCATAGTCTCCCTTAATACTTTCCACTAGGAGGCTGCACAAAGGATGTCCAGAATCACTGCTGGGCTGATTGGGACCTTCAGAGCATTGTGCAGACCAACAGGTGTCAGTGCCAGCCAGGGCTACTCTCCCCGCAATGGGACAGCCAGTGCAAGCTATACCACACCCATTGCAACCAGCATGTCCCAAATCCTCAGCAGTCTCATGCCAGCGATCCAGAAGCTGAGAGTCCAGAAGAAGTTGGAACAGTCTTGTCAGTGTGGCTTCCAACCAGTTTGGAAGCAAAACCTCCAGGCACTTGTTTTAGGATAGCGGGGCTGAATGTGAGGGTTGGAGCTTTAGTTTGAGAGCTCATAGTGTGCATTAGCACATGGGGGAAGGGTTGATCTATCTGGCCAAAAACCAGCACATCCTAGGTAAGGTAATGAAGATCAGGAACCCCTCCGTTAACACCTGCTCATCTCAGGACCCAGATATCACTGTTAGCTCTGCCCAGGGGAGAGGCTTTTCCAGCTGCAGGAATTCTAGGCCCTGAACTGTGCAGCATAACAGAGACTGTGGGCCAAACGCATTGTAGGACAGTATGATAGATTGTACCCCTGTAGTCACACCCTGCACACTATTGTAATACTCTTTGTGCAAAGTATGCCATGTGAGGTATCTTGCTGATCAGTATCTTCCTGATAAAATATGAGTGGCAACATGTATGGGAAGTTATAAGATTCCACTGCATGGTGTTATTAACACATGTTCCAAATAGAGACTGGCAAACAGTCCTAAACAAAGGAATGTGTGTTCTGCTTAATTTGCATTTAAGCAGTAAATAGAGTCAAGTAGGAAGGGAAACAAAGGAATCTCGAACAGATGAGGAAAAAGCAGCAGGGAACATCCTTCCCCATAGATTTTTTTTCTCCTGGTACTCAGCTGGAAATGTGTTTTCAGGAAGGAGATTGAAACTATAAAAAGGAGGGACAAACACCTGACAGCAACCCTTTCTAGCCATCACATTCATAACAACAAAGGAAGCAACAAAGGAAGTAGGTATTGGATACTGGGAGAAGGGGTCCTGAGCTAAGAAATTTGGTCAGTAAAGCTGCTGAAAGCATGTGGTAAGAAAACTGCTTTGAATTTAACAGTTTCTCTGTTATGCAATTACCTAAGTGACCAGGGTGCTACAGTTAGCACTCTGTCACAGCCCCAAAAAGGACAATTATTATCCTTAATATCATCTAAAAGACAGGTTTTCTTTTGATAGCTCTCCAGATGAGGGAAAGTAAACAAGGAATGTTGTTAAAACAAAAGCCTGACTTAATACTTTACACTTCAAATGCTCTATCTGTTTTTCCTTCTTTTCTGTATCTTTAATAAAAGGTTTAAAAGATTTTAATGGTGTATTTGCCATGGTACTAAGCAGGCTGAAATCTCTGTATGCCTAACCCTGAATCTTGTTTAACACTGTTTAATATTGGACAGTAAGATGATCATGTTAAGACCTTTGACTCTTTAGGCCCATATATTTCATCAAAATTAATACAAAATTTCTGGCATCCCAGGCTGGGTCTAAAGAAGGAAAAACAGATAAAGCATTTGAAGTGTAAAATATTAAGTCAGGCTTTTGTTTTAACAACATTCCTTGTTTACTTTCCCTCATCTGGAGAGCTATCAAAAGAAAACCTGTCTTTTAGATGATATTAAGGATAATAATTGTCCTTTTTGGGGCTGTGACAGAGTGCTAACTGTAGCACCCTGATCACTTTTGTATTAATTTTGATGAAATATATGGGCCTAAAGAGTCAAAGGTCTTAACATGATCATCTTACTGTCCAATATTAAACAGTGTTAAACAAGATTCAGGGTTAGGCATACAGAGATTTCAGCCTGCTTAGTACCATGGCAAATACACCATTAAAATCTTTTAAACCTTTTATTAAAGATACAGAAAAGAAGGAAAAACAGATAAAGCATTTGAAGTGTAAAGTATTAAGTCAGGCTTTTGTTTTAACAACATTCCTTGTTTACTTTCCCTCATCTGGAGAGCTATCAAAAGAAAACCTGTCTTTTAGATGATATTAAGGATAATAATTGTCCTTTTTGGGGCTGTGACAGAGTGCTAACTGTAGCACCCTGGTCACTTTTGTATTAATTTTGATGAAATATATGGGCCTAAAGAGTCAAAGGTCTTAACATGATCATCTTACTGTCCAATATTAAACAGTGTTAAACAAGATTCAGGGTTAGGCATTCAGAGATTTCAGCCTGCTTAGTACCATGGCAAATACACCATTAAAATCTTTTAAACCTTTTATTAAAGATACAGAAAAGAAGGAAAAACAGATAAAGCATTTGAAGTGTAAAGTATTAAGTCAGACTTTTGTTTTAACAACATTCCTTGTTTACTTTCCCTCATCTGGAGAGCTATCAAAAGAAAACTTGTCTTTTAGATGATATTAAGGATAATAATTGTCCTTTTTGGGGCTGTGACAGAGTGCTAACTGTAGCACCCTGGTCACTTAGTTAAGTTAAGCACAAGTAGCATTTTATCTTTGTTTTTCTTGTAACTGTTTCTGACTTTTACGTCTCATTACCTGTACTCATTTAAAATCTCTTTGTACTTAATAAACTTGTTTTAGCTAATCCCATGTGTTTGAATTGAAGTGTTTGGGAAGCTCCATTTGGGGTGGCAAGTTATGTGCATATTGTTTCTAGTCAAGAAAAAAGACTTTATATAAACTTGTATTGCCCAGGAGAGGGCTGGGCAGTACACATCACACACTTCTGGGGGCAAAAATCTGAGCCTGGGGTGTGTTGGGTCACCCTGCAGTATAACTGCGGCTGGTGAGAGCCAGGTAACCCAGGTTGGCTGGCAGGCTGCAGTTACACACAAAGACACTCTGGGTGTGACCTGCATGCTGGAAGGCTGTTTGTGAGCAATCCAGGTGGGAACTCCTTCAGATAGGCATTGTAAGGCACTCAACGTTGTGGGGCAAGGGTGGTACAGCAGCTCATTAGTCCAGATTATACCCTGGTATGTCACAGACAGGTGTAAAGATCCCCAGGAAAAATGGTGATTCGGTGCCAGCTGCCCAGCAGCCCAGAGCCCTGCAGACAGAAAAGGGAAGCCACAGAGGAAACCCTAAATGTCACTCCCCTGCTCATCTAGACGATGGAGCGATGGACGGCAGATGTTCATTTTCATCCACTGTCCCTTGACCTCCTCCTCACTATCCAAGCCCAAGGCAGCCGGAGGGTGGGCTCTGGCGGCTATTTAAAGGGCTAGGGCGGTAAAAGCAGGGGAGCCCCGGGCCCTTTAAATAGCCACCAGAACCCTGCCGCTGCTACCCCAGGGCCCCAGCAGCAGGGCTCTGGAGGCAATTTAAAGGGCCTGGGGCTCCAGCCATTGCTGGGAGCCCCAGGCCCTTTAAATTGCCCCTGGGGAAGCTGGCCTGCCCCAGTATGGTGCACCGGCTCTTGCCAGTACGCCGTACTGGGGCGTACCGGCTTACTTTCACCTCTGGTTATAGGAAAGGAGAAAACTCCAAAGAGGCTCCTCCTCATGCTCTCATATGTGAACCTGAATTCCCCCTCAGTCCTCAAGGACAGACCTCAAGAAGAAGACTTGCTGCAGCAAAGCCATGGGGGTTTCCGAGGTTGCTCCTATCCTGCCTGCCTGACATCAGGGTCTCTCTGTGAGGTCACTGCCTCCCCACCACCTTTGACCAATAACCTGAGTCCTGCCAAGGCCCTTGTGATGTCACTGCTGCACCCACCCCTCCCCTGCAGGGCTAACGTCCTGGCCCTGGCCAGCCACTCTGGATGTTTGGGCTGCTCCCTTTGAATCACCCCTGAGGATCAAGCAGACTACGTAGTAAAACATCAAAGGCTGCTCCCCATGCCACACTCAGTTTTTCATAGATGTTAGACTTTAAGGCAAGAAGAGATCATTAGGTCATCTCATCTGACCTGCTGCATATTCCAGGCCTTCTATATAGCACAAAGCACAGTCCAGAAAGACATCTAGTCTTCATTAGAAGACATCAAGAGATGGAGAATTCATCACTTCCCTTGGTAGTTTGTTCCAGGGGTGAATCATCCTCACTGTTAAATATTTGTGCCTTATTTCTAATATGAATTTGTCTGTTTTCAGCTTCCAGCCACTGGGTCTTGTTATGCCTTTCTCTGCTAGATTAAAGGGCCCATTGATACCCGATATTTTCTCTCCGTGAAGGCACTTAAACACTTCAATCAAGTCACCTCTAAGTCTTCTTTTTTATAAATTAAACAGATTGAGCTGTTTCAGTAGCTCACCAGAAGGAATTTTTCTCCAGCACTCAAAACATTTTATGGCTCTTTGCTGCACCATCTCCAATTTTTCAACATCTTTTTAAAATGTGGACACCAATATTGGCTGTAGTATTCCAATCTCAGTCTCACGGATGCTGTATCTCCTCCCTACCTTACTCCAGACTCTGCTCATACATCTAATGATGGCTTTAGCCCTATTCACCACAGCATCTCAGTGGGAGCACATGTTGAGTGGCTTGCCCAATATAACCTCTAAATCCTTTTCAGAGTCACTGCTTTCCTGGAAACAGTTCCCCATTCTATAGGTGTGGCCTGCATGCTCTGTTGCTAGGTATATGACCTTGCATTTTGCTCTGTTAAAACTTGTGTTTGAATTGGTCCAGCTTACCATGTGATCCAGATCACTCTGCATCACTGCCCCGTCCTCATCATTATTTATCACTCTGCCAGATTGTGTTCCATCCACAAATGTTATCAGCAGTGATTTATATTTACTTCCAGTTCATTGAATAAAATGTTACTGTAACACTGGATTTAGAGATGAGTGGTTCTGTACAACCAGTCTCATCAAATAGTTTATTCTGATCCCAAAGGACCAGCCACACACCCAGGTCAATATATAACTTAGATCTTACCCAAAAATCATGCTGGTGCCAATCCTTTAGTATCTAAAATCTAAAGGTTTATTCATAAAAAGAAAGAAAGAAAGAAAGAAAGAAAGAAAGAAAGAAAGAAAGAAAGAAAGAAAGAAAGAAAGAAAGAAAGAAAGGTGAGAGTTAAAATTTGTTAAAGGAATCAGTTACATATGGTAATGGCAAAGTTCTTGGTTCAGGCTTGTAGCAGTGATGGAATAAACTGCTGCCTTAAGTCAAGTCTCTGGAGTACATCCACAGCTTGGATGGGTCACTCAGTCCTTTGTTTAGACCTTCAGTTTGTAGCAAAGTTCCTCCAGAGATAAGAAGCAGTATTGAAGACCAAACGGAGGTTTTTCCAGGGCCTTTTATAGCTTTTGCCATGTGGAGGGCATCCCGTTGTTCTTACTGTGGAAAATGACAGCAACAAGATGGAGTTTGAGGTCACATGGGCAAGTCACATGCTCATGCCCAATTTCCCTCACTCATTGCAGGAAGCCACTACCTACATTCCAGACAGCACGTTTACATGATAGTCCACTCAGTGTAGATGGGCGTCTCCCGTTGTCATTGTCAGCCAAGTGTTTCTTGATGAGCCACTTAATTTGAATAGTCCCTCCAAGATCTGCTGGGCATTACCTTGTGGGTGTTATCCCAGGAGCAAGCATTTGAAATCTAAGTATAGAGCCAATACTTATAACTTCACATACAAAAATGATACATGCATACAGATAGCATAATCATAACCATCAAATCATAACTTTTTCATAGACACCTCACTCAACAACCTTTGTAAAATATTTGCTGCAAATATATAGCAGTGGTTGCAACAATGAGCTATATGGTCATATTTTAATCAGATAACATCACAGTTAATTTTTGAGCGCTTGTTCAGACCCGAGGCACCAAGTACCTGCTCCCTCCTGCACAGCTGGAAAAGGGTGTATAGCCCTGCTCTCATATGGGGTGAAGCAAGGGACACACACAGGCTAAGGAATCATGTCAGCTGGGGTATGAACCAAATATGAGGGAGGGGCCATCTGCTTACAAACACACTACAGGTCTCTAGTGTAGACAGGGCCCACATCTCTGTCTCATTTTCTCACCCTGTAAAATTAACATAATAAATCCCATCTCGTTGAACTCTGTTTTATCGTTGGGGAAACTGAGTCAGACTGTGGTGAAGTGACTTATTTGTGGTCACAGTGACTCAATAGCAAAGCCAGAAATAGAAAATGGCAGGTCTTCCTGATAGCCAGTCCTGGGCCCTTGCTCTTGTTATCCTGCCTTTTTTTTTTTTGAATGTCAGTCACAGCCTCTCTAGAGGTTTTTCTTTATCTCCATTTCCCTTAATTCCATGTGGAAAGATTTTCTGTTATCCAAATTGGCTCTAATGCCTGTGGATGTCTGTCCAAAAGATGTGCTCTGCCTCAATCAGAAGGTATGGGCTTGATGGAGGAACCACTTGGTGGCATTCTATGGCCTGTGTTATACAGGAGGTCAGACTAGATGGTCATAATCATCCTTTCTGGCCTTAAAATCTATGCATCTAGGCATTTTTCTGCTACTATTGAAAGAATTCTGGACATATTTTCTGTCATTCACTTGCAGTTGGAATAATTTAAATACAGTAAAAGAATTTCGTCTTCCATTGTGTCCTGAGCACTTTTGATTGCAAACAAGGTATTTTAAACCAACAGGTCATAATTTCAGATTGTCACAGAGTGAGGTGGTTCTTTACAGAGGTGGGGCTCAGCTGCACCTGTGCAAGGTTTAGCCACCTCTCAAAGAAGAGGGAATGAGTGTAGGGGTCACCTGACAAGGGGCAGCATGTGACTAGGAACCAGGCCTTCTGGGAATATAAGGACAGCCTGTGCTGAGGCTGGCCTGAGATCCCAGGGAGATCAGACTTGGTCCAATCTGTTAAGGGCCAGGAAAGAGCCACAATGAGCTCACTGGAAGAGGCCCTGTGAGGAAAAGACAGAATAATTTTGGGGATAGGGCAGATGACCCAACTGGTTTAGGCTCTCAGGGACAGATACCCACAGGGGTTTGTGGGGGCTTATGTTCTCCTTCCGCAAGGAGGTTTTCTGGAGGAGGAAATTGATGCAGTGAGGGGAAGGGAATTGACCCCAAGGCCACACTTGTGAGTCTGTATCATAATACATATGCACAATGGAAGTGCACTAAGGTTGTACTGACACCAGAGAAAGTCCATTTTGAGGTCCCCAGACTTCATTTTGTATCCCTGGCTTCCATTTTGCATAAGCAAGAGTCACTCCACCATTAGATGGAAGCTGCAGGTCACATAGTGCTAAATATAGACTTGGTGGGGAAAAGGTCATAAAAACGATGACTCAGCAGATTATAACACTGTCATAAATAATGGCTGCAAGTCTAAAAACAGAATTGGCAGTTAGCAAAAGAAGATAAACAAATAGGATGATGCCATGTGTCTAAAAATAGAATTGAAAAAGGTATAAAAATCAGTGTGTCAGAACAGTCAACATGGATTCACCAAGGGCAAGTCATGCCTGGCCAACCTGATTGTCCTCCATGAGGAGATAACTGGCTCTGTGGATATGGGGTGGACATGATATATCTTGACTTTAGCAAAGCTTTTGATATGATCTCCCACAGTATTCTTGCCAGCAAGTTAAAGAGTATGGACTAGATGAATGGACTATTGCCAGCAGATCGAGAGAAGTGATTATTCCCCTCTATTCGGCACTGGTGAGGCCACACCTGGAATATTGCGTCCAGTTTTGGTCCCCCCCACTACAGAAGGGATGTGGACAAATTGGAGAGAGTCCAGCGGGGGGCAACGAAAATGATTAGGGGGTGGGGCACCTGACTTACGAGGAGCGGCTGACGGAACTGGGCTTATTTAGTCTGCAGAAGAGAAGTGTGTGTGTGTGTGTGTGGGGGGGGGGTTGATAGCAGCCTTCAACTACCTGAAGGGGGGTTCCAAAGAGGATGGAGCTCGGCTGTACTCAGTGGTGGCAGATGACAGAACAAGAGCAATGGTCTCAAATTGCAGTGGCGAAGGTCTAGGTTGGTAATTAGGAAACACTATTTCACCAGGAGGGCGGTGAAGCACTGGAATGGGTTCCCGAGGGAGGTGGTGGAATCTCCATCCTTAGAGGTTTTTAAGGGCCAGCTTGACAAAGCCCTGGCTGGGATGATTTGATTGGTGTTGGTCCTGCTTTGAGCAGGGGATTGGACTAGATGACCTCCTGAGGTCTCTTCCAACCCTAATAGTCTATGATTCTACGATTTTGTTTAGGACTGTGTATTTATTTATTTTTATCAAGATAGTTGTCCTGGCAAAACTTCTATTGCAGACAGTTACATCTTTATAAAAGTGCCTTAAATCAATATAGCTTATTTCCCTCCCTATATTGGAATAGCTATACTCGTGGTATAAAGCACCTTTATACTGATCTGTGACTGCTTTGTACTGCTTTAACTATACTAGTAAAGCTCAAGCAATACAACTTTCGAGTGCAAACAAGCCCCTGCTCACCAACACCTGTGTACCCTTATATTACATTTTAAAAAAAGTCAGGTTCTTGCTAACAGGGAAGACAGATTGCCTCCCAACAGGAAAAATGGCACTCAGATACTTGGCCCTCAGATACTGTGCTGACAGGCACCAATTGAAAATGAACCAGATGCATAGTTGCCTGGTTATGACAGCTACACTGCCATTCATCTGGTAGCATCAGCATTAGGTGCCAGGGTATTTGTAATTCGAAATTAGAGTCGGTCAGAACACAGAATTTCCATCCTGTGGGAAATTCTGACATCTTGAAATTTACATTTTTGTCCTGCATAGGGACAAAAAGTTGAAATCTTGAAATATCTAGCAGAATGGAAATTCTGAAATATTTTTATTTTGAAATACCAAAGCATCCCTGTCAAAAAATTTTTATTTGAGAATGTCAGAACACTGATATAAAATATTTAATATATATTAAATATATGCATAATAAATTTAATATTAAAATCAATATATTATAAAAGACAAGATTAAACAAAAAAATCAGAACAAAACAAAATACCCTATTTTCATTTTGCATGGTTTCAAAACTCTTCTGTTGGAAACTATGCTGAAATTGGCATGTTCTTTGAAACATTTTGCTTTTGTCAAAACACCACATTCCAGAGGAAAACTGTCCCATCTAATTTTTTTGACCAGCTCTACTTAAGAGTGATTTTTTTAGTTCTTTGTAGTCTAAGATGAAGCCTACCCAACCCCACCATTTGCAGATGGACCTAAATTCTGCATCTTGGCAGGGGGTTAGACAAGATGACACTTGTGGTCCCTTCTAACCCTATGGTTCTGTGATTCTATATCAGGGCCTAGAGTTTAAGGGTCTGTGTATGCTGAAGAATCATAGAATCATAGAATCATAGAATATCAGGGTTGGAAGGGACCCCAGAAGGTCATCTAGTCCAACCCCCTGCTCAAAGCAGGACCAAGTCCCAGTTAAATCATCCTAGCGAGGGCTTTGTCAAGCCTGACCTTAAAAACCTCTAAGGAAGGAGATTCTACCACCTCCCTAGGTAACGCATTCCAGTGTTTCACCACCCTCTTAGTGAAAAAGTTTTTCCTAATATCAATCTAAACCTCCCCCATTGCAACTTGAGACCATTACTCCTCGTTCTGTCATCTGCTACCATTGAGAACAGTCTAGAGCCATCCTCTTTGAAACCCCCTTTCAGGTAGTTGAAAGCAGCTATCAAATCCCCCCTCATTCTTCTCTTCTGCAGACTAAACAATCCCAGCTCCCTCAGCCTCTCCTCGTAAGTCATGTGCTCTAGACCCCTAATCATTTTTGTTGCCCTTCGCTGTACTCTTTCCAATTTATCCACATCCTTCTTGTAGTGTGGGGCCCAAAACTGGACACAGTACTCCAGATGAGGCCTCACCAGTGTCGAATAGAGGGGAACGATCACGTCCCTCGATCTGCTCGCTATGCCCCTACTTATACATCCCAAAATGCCATTGGCCTTCTTGGCAACAAGGGCACACTGCTGACTCATATCCAGCTTCTCGTCCACTGTCACCCCTAGGTCCTTTTCCGCAGAACTGCTGCCGAGCCATTCGGTCCCTAGTCTGTAGCGGTGCATTGGATTCTTCCATCCTAAGTGCAGGACCCTGCACTTATCCTTATTGAACCTCATTAGATTTCTTTTGGCCCAATCTTCCAATTTGTCTAGGTCCTTCTGTATCCTATCCCTCCCCTCCAGCGTATCTACCACTCCTCCCAGTTTAGTATCATCCGCAAATTTGCTGAGAGTGCAATCCACACCATCCTCCAGATCATTTATGAAGATATTGAACAAAACGGGCCCCAGGACCGACCCCTGGGGCACTCCACTTGACACCGGCTGCCAACTAGACATGGAGCCATTGATCACTACCCGTTGAGCCCGACAATCTAGCCAGCTTTCTACCCACCTTATAGTGCATTCATCCAGCCCATACTTCCTTAACTTGCTGACAAGAATGCTGTGGGAGACCGTGTCAAAAGCTTTGCTAAAGTCAAGAAACAATACATCCACTGCTTTCCCTTCATCCACAGAACCAGTAATCTCATCATAAAAGGCGATTAGATTAGTCAGGCATGACCTTCCCTTGGTGAATCCATGCTGACTGTTCCTGATCACTTTCCTCTCCTCTAAGTGCTTCAGGATTGATTCTTTGAGGACCTGCTCCATGATTTTTCCAGGGACTGAGGTGAGGCTGACCGGCCTGTAGTTCCCAGGATCCTCCTTCTTCCCTTTTTTAAAGATGGGCACTACATTAGCCTTTTTCCAGTCATCCGGGACTTCCCCCGTTCGCCACGAGTTTTCAAAGATAATGGCCAAGGGCTCTGCAATCACAGCCGCCAATTCCCTCAGCACTCTCGGATGCAATTCGTCCGGCCCCATGGACTTGTGCACGTCCAGCTTTTCTAAATAGTCCCTAACCACCTCTATCTCTACAGAGGGCTGGCCATCTCTTCCCCATTTTGTGATGCCCAGCACAGCAGTCTGGGAGCTGACCTTGCTAGTGAAAACAGAGGCAAAAAAAGCATTGAGTACATTAGCTTTTTCCACATCCTCTGTCACTAGCTTGCCTCCCTCATTCAGTAAGGGGCCCACACTTTCCTTGGTTTTCTTCTTGTTGCCAACATACCTGAAGAAACCCTTCTTGTTACTCTTGACATCTCTTGCTAGCTGCAGCTCCAGGTGCGATTTGGCCCTCCTGATATCTTTCCTACATGCCCGAGCAATATTTTTATACTCTTCCCTGGTCATATGTCCAACCTTCCACTTCTTGTAAGCTTCTTTTTTATGTTTAAGATCTGCTAGGATTTCACCATTAAGCCAAGACATTTAACTAGTTTTAAAAACAACACTGCTAAACTGATTTTTGACCATGTGAGTGCTGTAGTAGAGACCAGCTTCCAGGCTGTTTAAGGCAGCATGACCTACTTTTAGTGAATTCGTTTTCTGACTGAGAGTGCTCCAAGCACCCTAAGAACTGGCTGAAGTAGATGACACTTTTAATAGGTCTAGAGGACAGATTCAGGCTAATCAGCTTCGGTCTGGACTATTTTAGTAACAGTGTGAATGAGGACAAACTAAAAGAGTTCAACTGGCCATTCTGCTACCGTCCCACAACGCACCAGTGGCCTTTCAAAATCTCCCACAAAGCACTGTGTCTGAGAGCTGAAATAGTAATTGTGGGATAGGTATCCAGAAAGCATTGATAATGCAACAGCTTAAGAGCAGAACTACACAGACGTGATGCAAAACTGCAATGGTTCTTGAACTGATCCAGTGTGGTTGGGGTGGGAGCACTGACATGGGTCAGTTCCAGATGGTTCAGTCCCCTAGTGCGAGGTTAACCTCGCACCAGCAGCAGGAGTGTCAGAGCACTACAAGCAGAGCTGGGCATCAGGGATGGGGTGAGGCAGAAACCCATTTATCTGGTTTGTGGCTGTCTGGATGGTGAACTGCTCTTGACTTAGCTGGACAAGCATTGAAGCCTAAATTCCCTGCATTGCCAGAGCTGTTTCCCTTCTGATGCCTTTGTGAATCTGGAGAGGATATTCCCAGCAATAAAACCCACTGAGGGCTTCCAAGGGGGAAATTGCAATCAAAAACAAATCCACAGCGCTTAGCAGCTTCTAGTCCCTCCCCCACTCCCCAGTGCCCGTCCCTCCCTGTTCCTGCCCCTCCTGCTGCAACCCTGCTAGAGAAAGCAAGGAAGGAGGAACTCCTGTTGCTGACTGGCTGGCAGCCCTGCAAGTGGAAATATTCTGAATGCAGCAGCCATGGCCTCAGGAAATAACCTGATGGAGAAGCTCCAAGATGAAGTGTCCTGCTCCATCTGTCTGGAGTATCTGAGGGACCCTGTGACCATCGACTGTGGGCACAACTTCTGCTGTGTGTGCATCACCGACTATTGCGAGAGGTGGGAGGGCTCCACGACTGAGGTGTTCTTCTGCCCTCAGTGCAGAGGAGGGTTCCTTCAGACCACGTTTAGGCCCAACAGGCAGCTGGCAAACATTGTGGAGGGCATTGAGCAGCTAGCACTGCAGCCAGGCAAGGAGCCCAAGGAGAAGCTGTGTGAGAAGCATGGCAAGAAGCTGCGTCTGTTCTGCGAGGATGATGGGGAGGCCATTTGCCTGGTGTGCGACAAGTCCCGGGTGCACCGCTCCCACACTGTGATCCCCATCGAGGAGGCTGCCCAGGACTACAAGGTAGGAGCAATGACAAGCATCCAACTAGCCAGAGCCATGAGAGGGGTTGGGGCTGTTGGGCAAAGCCCCAGGGATGTGCTCCACCCCCATTCCCAGCCCCCTGAGTTCTGGGCTCTTAGGAGGCTGGGCTGTGGTTCCTGCCTGGGGTTTTAGACAGGGAAGGTGCCTGTCTCTGACCTAAGCCCTGGACCCTGGTTAGGTGGTTCCCCTGTAGCTATGGAGTTCTCCATTCTCCAGAGCCCATGAACAGAGTTCTCTCAGCCAGAGAGGGCATCCACGGAGCGGCTGTGGGGGGCTCTCTCCCCAACATAGAGCTTACCAGGCTGCAACCCCACCCCCTGCTTGAGCAGGTTGGGCACCCAGCCCAAGACCATGTGAACAAACTGATGGAGGACATGGTTCTACTGGCCCTGGAGCTGGGCCCCTCACCACTGCTGCCACAGAGCTGGGCACTGGCTGTCTGCCCCCTTACCACTGCCTTGTGAAGCCAGGCTCTGGCCTCCCCCTCTCTGCTGCCCTCCAGAGACGAGCTCCATATGGCCTCCCCCTCACCGCCACCCCCTGGAGGCGAGTCCTGTCTAATCTCCCCCTCACCGCCGCCCCCTGGAGGCGAGTCCCGTCTAGCCTCCCCCTCACTGCCACCTCCTGGAGGCGAGTCCCGTCTAGTCTCCCCCTCACTGCCACCCCCTGGAGGCGAGTCCCGTCTAGCCTCCCCCTCACTGCCACCTCCTGGAGGCGAGTCCCGTCTAGCCTCCCTCTCACCGCCGCCCCCTGGAGGCGAGTCCCGTCTAGCCTCCCCCTCACCGCCGCCCCCTGGAGGCGAGTCCCGTCTAGCCCCCCCCTCACTGCCACCTCCTGGAGGCGAGTCCCATCTAATCTCCCCCTCACCGCCACCCCCTGGAGGCGAGTCCCGTCTAGCCTCCCCCTCACCGCCACCTCCTGGAGGCGAGTCCCGTCTAGCCTCCCTCTCACCGCCGCCCCCTGGAGGCGAGTCCCGTCTAGCCCCCCCCTCACTGCCACCTCCTGGAGGCGAGTCCCATCTAATCTCCCCCTCACCGCCACCCCCTGGAGGCAAGTCCCGTCTAGCCTCCCCCTCGCCGCCGCCCCCTGGAGGCGAGTCCTGTATAACCTCCCCTCACTGCCGCCCCCTGGAGGTGAGTCCCGTCTAGCCTCCCCCTCACTGCCACCCCCTGGAGGCGAGTCCCGTCTAGCCTCCTCCTCACCGCCGCCCCCTGGAGGCAAGTCCTGTCTAGCCTCCCCCTCACCGCCACCCCCTGGAGGCAAGTCCTGTCTAGCCTCCCCCTCACCGCCGCCCCCTGGAGGCAAGTCCTGTCTAGCCTCCCCCTCACCGCCGCCCCCTGGAGGCAAGCCCCGTCTAATCTCCCCCTCACTGCCGCCCCCTGGAGGCGAGCCCCGTCTAGCCACCCCCTCACCACTGATCACCGGAGACAAGCCTCGTTTATCTTCCCCCTCACTGTGGTGCTGGAACAATTTGTATAGTGAGTCATTGAGCCACACTGTAAACCCTGTATAAAATGGAAACCACTTTAAGCCAGGGGTGCTGCCGCACCCCAGCACCCGCAGTTCCAGCACCTGTGACTCCCTCCCTGGAGACGGACCTCATCTGGCCTCCCCCTCACCACTGCTACCTGGAGGTGAGTCCTGTCTGGCCTCCCCCTCACTGCTGCCCCCTGGCAGGGAGCCCCGTCTACCTGACCCTTCACTGCTGGCTCCCAACCCAGAGCCGGGCCCCGTCTAGCTGATCCCTCACTGCTGCCCCCCCCGGTGGAGCCGGACCCAAGCGGGCTGCCCCCTCACCATTGTCCCCTGCAGCCGAGCCTGAGCCCTTGTTTTGGAATGGATAACTGCCGAGAAGAGGGGAGCAGGATGCCTGCACATCACCTGTGACAGCCCTGGGGTGCCTGCCTCTTTGCTTCTTCCCCTGACTAGTTCAATGGTCGCTATGGGAGTGAAGGATGCTGTGAGGGACCCATGCCTTTGCCCAATGCTCCACAGCTCGAGCACCGGTTCTCTGCAGCCATTGGGGCCCCATTTTGGAATCCTTCCTTGAGCCCCCCAGTGGAATGGGTTACCTAGGGAGGTGGTGGAATCTCCAAGGCCCAGCTTGACAAAGCCCTGGCTGGGATGATTTAGTTGGGGTTGGTCCTGTTTAGAGCAGAGGGTTGGACTAGATGACTCCCTGAAGTCTCTTCCAACCCTAATATCCTATGATTCTATAATTCTAAGTGGGCACTGGGAGGATTCAGCCCCATTTTCTCCCCACAGATGAAACTGCAGGAAGCTCTGGATCTTTTGAGACAAGTGATGGGAGAGATTGCAAAGCTCCAGGCCCAAGAGGGGAAGAAACCCGCTCAGTGGAAGGCAGGTGTCGTGAGTGTGATCCCACCACAGCCTCCCCTGTGCCATGGGACTGGGTGCCCCAAGCAATAGCATGAGGGTCTGGCACATTCGCTAAGGAGGGACATTCACACTGAGGACCTGATTCTTTGCTCACATTGGTTTTACATCAATTTAACTCCAGGGGCTCCTGATTTTTCCCAGTGTAACTGAGATCTGAATCAGGCCCCGAGACTCTGATGGAATATCCCGGTGGGACACGAGCGGAAAATTCCCTCCAGAGGGAACTATGATATAAGCCTGGCAGAGCGGGGGCGGGCACCGTTGCTGCATTGTTCCCAGGAGAAGAACATACAGCAGAATGGCACCACAGTCACACTCCTCAGCTTCTACTGCCAGCCCGAGGCCAGCTTACCTCAGTCACAACAGTTTCTCAAAATGGGCCCCTGTGGCAAGGTGCGCGGCCTGCTTGGAATGTGTGTGTCCCCCCCAAACCCAGCTCGGTTAATAGTTGGAGCCCCCCACATTTCGCAAATGAATCTGTTTCCCCAGTATCCTGGAAACTGATTGAGTCACTTTCAAACTGTTCTGCCCAGGCAGTTGTGCAAGCTCTGCTCATTGCACAATCCGAGGGACCAGGAAGTGCTGTGTCACCGCAGAGTCTGAGCAGCTCTTGTACTGGGCTTGCTCCCAGCTCTGCTCCGTCCGAGGGGAGGCAGGGCCCAGCTTTGTGGTGCATGGCTCGGCCTGACTCCCTGCCATGGCGTTCCGGAGGCGTTCCTGGCCCTGTTGGCATGGCATGGAACCAAAGTACTGCTGCACCGGGCCAGCCGGACAGGCTTAGCCAGAGCCAGCCCATTAGTTACACATAGCTGGGAGGGGCTTTGTAGAGCCCATGGCACACTGTAGTGGGGACTGCATGGCTCAAGGGCTGATGATGGGATATGGAGTCTTTCACCCCTTTCCAGGTCCAATCCAGCAGTGACTGAAAGTTGTTGCTGGCTGATGATCTCTTTAGTGACTCATGGACTGAGTTTGCGGGGGTTCTCAGTCCACTTGACAGCAGACAAGTGTCCACAACACAAAAATACGCACTCCTGCAACTGACATCAATTGGCATCTTGTTGGCAAACAAAGAAGGGAGGGTAGATCTCATCCTTTTAATCCCACTCACAGGTTGCATAATGTGTGTGTGGGGGAAGGGGGGGGGCGCAAGGGGACGTGCACTGCCCCTGCCCATGTAGAGTGGACCTTGCCTCTGGCTGATTCATCAGGCTGCAGAGCTCGTGACTATGCAATCACTGTGCTCCATTATCCTTTGGCTGGCATTCCCTCCTGCCCTGCTGTGAGGCCTAGGTGGCACGCCAGTGCAGATGAGCCCAGAGGAGTCTGTGTGCCCAGAACTGGAACTGCTGGAACTGTGTGCCGAGCAGGAGCCATTCCTGCCCTCTGCCCGTGTAGCCTCACCCACCGGAGCTGACCAAACAGCCATTTTCTGTGGGAAAACCTCTAGCACAAACAATTTCCACCAGCCCCATTGATAGCTCAAGAATAGAGGGTGGGGAGGGTTGAGGCTAAGGGGCATGGTGGCATGATGGCAGGGACAAGTGGGGATGACAGAATAAATGGGGGGGGCACCCTAGGGGCAAGGGGGACAACAGCAGGGACAAAGGGGCAATTTGTTACAATGTGCTAGGAGCATATTATTATAGCATGAAACAGAGGTGGTCAAACTTACCAGCCCTCTGACCCACATACAACAATCTTCAGAAGTTCAAGAGCTGGTTCCCGGGGCTCGGGGCTTCAGCCCCACAGGAGGTGCCTGCCGGGGTTTGGGGCTTCAGCCCCACTCCTGCTGAAGCCCTGAGACCCCCCCCTCCCTGCTGTGCAGAAACCTTTACCCCACCACCCCGTTGCAAGGCAGAGGTCCCAAGCTCCCTGCCGAAGGCTGGTAGGTGGAGAATGGGTGGTGGTGGGGAATGTGGGGTGGCTCTGTGAGCCACACTTTAATGCTAAAAGAGCCACATGCGGCTCATGAACCACAGTTTGGCCACCCCTGGCATAAAAGATCCCACAGGGCCCAACCCTTCTCCTTTAAATGGGCCATTGTTCTCAACTCACAACCTTTAGACCCCCAGCAAATGGCCTGTGCCCAACCCACTACCTCTAGATCCCCCCAGTAAACAGCCCACCAGCCTACTACCCCATAACCCTCAGCAAACTGCCCTATGTCAAATTTGGCCTTATCCCATTGAGGTTTCTTCCTCCCTCACATGGTTTCTGCCCCTGCAGGAGAAGGTGAGGGCACAGAGAAAGCTCATTGTAGCTGAGTTTGCCAAGCGCCATCGGGCTCTAGAAGAGGAAGAGCAACTGCTTGTGTGCAGGCTGGAGGAGGAGGAGGAGGAGACTCTGCAGAAGCTTCAGGAGAACGCGGCGTTCCTGGTAGAGCAGAGCTCCAGCCTGGCCCAGCTGATAACGGAGATCGAGCAGAAGTGCCAGCAGCCAGCCACTGGCCTGCTCAAGGTGAGAGCCCCTCTCATGGTGTGACGGGTTTCCCCCGGGTGCCATATGGAACTGGGTTACCACTGAGCCCGCCTGTCCCATCAACTTGGGTTCCCCTTACTCTGTGCTGCTGTGACAGGCTCTCAAGCCCCCTTCCAGCACACATACAGGTGGGAACACACCCAGCGGCGGTTATATTCACCCAGATGCTGAGATCAGCTCTGCTTGGGACGCTCAGCTAAGGAATTGCCCAGCACTCAAATGTACACCGCTTCTGGAGTGGAGACCCAAAATTGTATCATCTTGCGCTGCACAGAGAACTCTACAGCGTAAGCTCATTGAAATCTGCTCCCTCCTTCAATGTGAAGTAAGATATGCACAGCTTTTTGCCCCCCACCCCAGTTATGAAGTCCACGAACTGGTTTTAGAGAAAACAAAAATAAGTTTATAAAGTGATTATAAGGGATAGCAAAGAGATCAAAGCAGATTACCTAGCAAATGAAACCAACACACAAGCTAAGTTTAATATACTAAAGAAACTGGTTTTAACTAGCAAATTCTCATCCTAAAGGTTGTTTTAGGCAGAATGCAGAGGTTCTTGAAGGCAAGCTGCTCTTGCTTTCATCTTAAAACTCCAGGTATTTCTTTCACAGGCCAGACACCCGCTAGCCTGGGTTCAGTCATTTCTTCCCCAGTTCAGTCTCAGGTGTTTACAGCAGTCATCTTGGGCATAGGCGCCAACTCCATGGGTGCTGGGGGCTGGAGCACCCACAGGGTAAAATTAGCAGGTGCTCAGCACCCACAGGCAGCCAAGCTCCCCTTGCCCCGCCTCCTCCCCCTCCCTCCCAGTGCTCCCTGCTGCCTGGCTGCCCACTCACTGGGGGGAGGTTTGTAACAGGGAAGGGGAGCAGCCACTGGAGCAGCCTCCCAAGGCCCTTTGGGGCAGAGGTGCTGACTTCTGCTCCTGCCGGTGGGTGCTCAACCCCCCTCTGCCCCCAGCCCACCCCGACTCCACCCCTTCCATGAGGCCCCACCCAAGCCCCACCCCCATTTCAACTCCTTCCCCAAAGTCCCTGCCCCAACTCCACCCCCTCCCTGCCCCTATTCCAACTCCTTCCCCAAATCCCTGCCCCAACCCCGCTTCTTCCCTTGAGCGCACCACATTCCCGCTCCTCCTCTCCCCCCCCCAGAGCGGCCAAACAGCTGTTTGGTGGCAGCTGGGTAGGAAGCGCTGGGAGGTAGGCGGAGGAACGGGGACGCCGTGTGCTCAGGGGAGGAGGCGAAGGAGAAAGTGGGGCAGGGGGGAGGGGAGCTTGGCTGCCAGTGGGTGCAGAGCACCCACTAATTTTCCCCATGGGTGCTCCAGGGCTGGAGTCGGTGCCTATGTTTTGGGTTCACTGTGGGGAGCCTCTGACCTGGGTGATGCTGGATGGTCAGAATGGTCCCTCCTGGCTGTGACCTCTGTGGGTCTATGAACGTTTTATTTTCCGTAACACCCCCGGTCTCATGGGCCATTTTCAGCTACTTCAAGCCAGCCAGCTGCCAGTCCCAAGGGACCTTCCTGCTTGCTTGGCATCGGAGTGACTCTATGAGACCATTGGCTGGGAGGATCAGTAACACTTTGTGTTCCAGCGATACCATTGGAAATCCTGAGACTCCCGAGAGTCTTTCTGTGCTCGCTGGAGACCGCCCCCCACACCTCCTGATTAAGTCCGGTTTCAGAAAGGCAAGATCTGCTGAAGCCACAGCAAGGTGCAGCGCTGTGCAAGACAGGGCTGGGAGCTGGGTTGTTGCATTTGGTGCTTCATGCTGCAGTTAAGAGCCCTCTCTCTCTGTGGCACTTATCTGGCTTTAGTGGTGTCAGAGCCTCTCAGTCTTCAATGCATTTATCCTCACACACCCTGTGAATAAGGCAGTGCTGTTATCCCCATTGTAAAGACACTAAGGGCCGGAGAGACTCAGTGACTCACCCAAGCAGTGAATGGCTGAGCCAGAAACTGAACTTCAATTTCCTGAGCCCAAGGCTGGTACCCCGATCACTCACCATCCATCCCCTGGTGGCTGTTTTCTACCAGGTACATTTCCAAGCCTCTTTGCAAGAGAAGAAGAAACTGAACATTTTAAAAAATGAAAGTCGAGCTTCTTCTTTATGTTCCCAGGCCCAGATTTTCCAAGGTATTTAAGGTATTGAAATCAGTGGGAGTTAGGTACCTAAATAACATGGAGGATCTGGGTCCCAGGCCCTGTACATTAGGGAAGTCCTTAGCTATGGGCTTCCTTGGGCTGCAAAGGCTGGAAGAGTGAGAGAGAGAGAGGAATCTGGAGGAGGCAGGATGCTGGACTGGCTGGGCAAAGATCTGGCTTGGCATGGAAAATCTGCACTAAGGGGCAGACCTTTAATTGCTTTTGTGTTTTCTCTCCCTTTAGGATGTGAAAAGCACCTTGATCAGGTAGGAGGCACATTTCAGGTCCCCATTGTGTTCCTGTTAGAGGCATCATAGATGGGCCCTATGGCTGGCAGTTGTATGCTAAATAGCTAACGTCTTCTCCTTAGGAGCCACAGCATGAAGCTTCAGGAGCCAGAGGCCGTTCACATGGAGCTACAGGATTCCTATGAGGTCCCCAGGGTGATGGAAACACTGCAGAAATACGGAGGTAAAGGAGGGCAGATACAAAGGGGGCAACCAGGAGCTGGGCATGGCAGTCTATGAGAAGGGAATGCAGGGGAGCTCAGGGGGCTGTGTGATTTCGGGTTCATGAACAGGGGTGAAAGTAAAATTGATCTCTTACCATTACGGGGGAGGGGGCATGGCTTCGGCCCCCCCAGAAGGGCTGAGGCCTCGGGCAGAAGGGGTGGGCCTGGGCTCAGCATCTCCCAGCCCATCTGCACTGCCTGGCCTGCACTGCCCATGGCTCCGGCCACTGCTGCGGAGCCCTGGGCTCTTTTAAATCGCCAGCCCCGGGGCAGCTGCTCCTTTTGCGCCCCCCCCGCCATTGGTGGCCCAGGGGGATTGAAAAGGGGAAACGACATTAAAGTGTTGCCACGGCAGTGCTTTAAGCAGGGTGCTTTGCCGCGGCAGTGCTTTAACGTCGCTGCCCCTTTTGTGTCCCCCCCGTTGGCGGTCCTGATGGGGGGACACAAAAGGGGCTGCCAATGGGAGGCGCAAAAGGGGAAGCGACGTTAAAGCGCTGCCATGGCAGTGCTTTAGGCAGGGTCCGTTAAAGTGGTGCCATGGCAGCGCTTTAAAGTCAGCTGTACGGGCTGGCACCTGCAGTCACTTTTTACCGGTATGCCATACCGGCCCGTACTGCCTTACTTTCACCCCTGCTCATGGATCTCTGGATCAAAGGCATGAATCCCCAAAACAAAATGCTCAGGTGCAGGTTTATTCAGTGTGTTGATGAAAGGGGCATAGGCCCTAGGGAGGAAGGACAGGGCCAGAGAAGAACACAAGTGCCAAGCACATAAGTGTGTGTGTGTGAGAGACAGCATGTGTGCTTGTGGGTGTGACTGCATATATGAGTGTGTGTGTGTGTGTATTAGACAGATGTGTAGTTTATCAGCTCTGCTTGTAGGGCCTGTGTGCATGTCCTAGATCTGCCTGCAGTTTTATGCTTGGACAGAGCCCCAAATCCAGAGCAAAACCATCATGATTTGCCTGGATCCAGGGCCAATCTGGGTTCCCCCACCTACCTCAGCCAGGGATTTTTAGAGAAGAAGCTCCTAAGCCCAGGAGACATAGGGCTGATTAGCCCATACCAGAGCCAAGAGGTGCAACAGTGTCCTTTGTACAGTAGCTGAGATCCCAGGTGCAGACCCCTCACTGCCCAATGCAGCCCTCCTACCCAGAAACCAATCCAGCTGTGCTGTGTGGAATCCTCTGTGTAGATGTCCGGCTGGTGGGTCATTCTCACATGCTCAGAGTCACAATTTGGCGATTTGGGATTGAAGAGGATTTTGCCCACATCACACTGGCAAGGGACCTGATGGGTGGGGCGGGTGTTCACCTTCCTCTGCAGCAGGGAGCAGGAATCACCTGCTGGGATCATCTGGGCAGATCCTACCTAATTAATTTCCTGCCCTGGCAGGGACCTTGGGCATTGGCAGCACCTCGGTCTCTCCTCTTCTCTGCCTGTGGCCCACAACAATGGAGTCTCCTGGGGACTGGAATGCTTTGATCTGACTGAAATCATTTGGCTGTTTTAGACATATTCTTACTGTCCAGACTGAGAAATAAAATCTCCCTTTGTATAAACAGTGTGGTGTTGTGTTCTCTGCTTCCAGAAGAGACCATGTCGATGGCCTGACAAGTGCCCCAATGCGCTTCTGAAAAGAGCATCTCCTATCTACTCTTCCTACCCAACAAAGATGGCTTGGGTGGAATGAACCCTTCATTGCCTATGAGGAGTGATTAATAAGACTGGGACTTTTCAGCTTGGAAAAGGGACGACTAAGGGGAGATATGATAGAGGTCTATAAAATCATGACTGGTGAGGAAAAAGGGAATAAGGAAGTGTTATTTATTCCTTCTCATAACACAAGAACTAAGGGTCACCAAGTGAAATGACTAGGCAGCAGGTTTAAAGCAAACAAAAGAAAGTGTTTCTTCACACAACAGTCAACCTGTGGAACGCTTTGCTAGAGAATGTTGTGAAGGCCAAGACTATAACGGGGTTCAAAAGAAGTTCACGGAGGATAGATCTTAAGAGGCATAAGAATGGCCACCAACAACTATTAGCCAGGATGGGCAGGGTTGGCAACCCTAAACTTTGTTTGCCAGAAGCTGGAAATGAGCGACAAGGGATGGATCGCTTGATTACCGGTTCTGTTCATTCCCTCTAGGGCACCTGACAGAAGACAGGATACTGGGACAGATGGACCATTGGTCTGACCCAGTATGGCTGTTCTTATGCCTCCTAAGATCTAGTGGCCCCTTATAGCCTGGCCTAGTTATCACAGCCCAAGAATTTCACTGTTACCCCCATATCAAACCTAGTAACCTGTTTGACTAAAGCATCTTCCAAAAGGCCTCCAGGCTGGATTTGAAGACCCAGCCCAAGAGAAGGAGAATCCATCCCCTTCCTGTAGGAGTTTATTTCGAGGGTTAATCATCACCACTATGAAAAATGTGCCTTATTTCTAATTTGAATGTGTCTATCTGCTTTCACCTTCAGCTACAGCTTCTTGCTCTAACTTTGCTCCTCTGAAGAGCCTTTTAGATCCCACTATTTCTCCCATGGGAGGTACTCTGATACCTCTCAATCGTGTTGATAAACTGAACAGCCTGAGCTCCCTGTGTCTCACTGGAAGGCACTGAAGGCATTCTCTATCCCTTGAACCATTTCTAAAGCCCCTTTCTGCACCCTCCTTAATTTTTCAACACTTATTGAAATTAGGGCTCTCGCTTAATTGCAGTTAACTCCCACAATTAACTCAAAACAATTAATTGCAATTAAGTGCACTGTTAATCAATAGAATGCCAATTGTAACATATTAAATATTTTGGATGTTTTCCTACACTTTCAAATATATCAATTTCAATTACAACATAATACAAAGTAAACAGCAATCTATTATTTTTATTACAAATATTTGCACTGTAAAAATGATGGAAAAATATTATTTTTCAATTCACCTCATATAGGTACTGTACTGCAATCTCTTTATCATAAAAATGCAACTTACAAATGTTATTGGGTTTTTTTTGTTGCATAACTGCATTCAAAAAGAAAACAATGAAAAACTTTACACCCTACAAGTCCACTCAGTCCTATTTCTTGTTCAGCCAATTGCTAAGAGGAAGAAGTTTGTTTACATTTACAGGAGATATTGCTGCCCACTTCTTAAATACAGTGTCACCTGAAAGTGAAAACAGGCATTCAAATGGCACTGTTGTAGATGTCTCTGATGCTCTGTACCTCAGGGGAACACCCTACATCCCCATGTTCATCTTTATAAAATGATTATGTGTATCCAATGCAAAGTTTGTCATGTTGGGTGTCTTCAGAATGCACTGAGCATGGTTGTTATATTAAGGTTATAATTTCATGTATATAGTTATGAGGCTGAAAATGTATCCTCATGGCTTAAAGCAAGCCCGTGCAAAAACATGAACAGAGAGGCAGTTCACATCTTGTGAGGGCATGGATGGGACCAGCCCAGCCCAGCCCAGCCAGGAACAATGGATACTGGCTCAGGCAGCAACAAATTAATCTGTTAGACCAGGGATCTCAAACTCAAATCACTAGGAGGGCCACATGAGGACTAGTACATTGGCGCAAGGGCTGCATCACTGACAGCCCCCCCACCCCTTCCATGAGGCCCCACCCCTTCCCCACCCCCATTCCAAACCCTTCCCCGAATCCCCACCCCTGCCTCGCCTCTTCTCCGCCTCCTCCCCCAAGCGCGCAGCTCCCTGCTCCTCCCCACTCCCTTCTGGAAACCGCTAAGCACTACCAAACAGCTGTTTGGCGGCGGGAAGCACCTGGAGGTAAGCAGAGGAGCAGGGACGTGGCGTGCTGGGGGGAGGAGGAGCTGCAGGAGGGGAGCTTGGTGGGTTGCAGGAAATAACCCCGCAGGCCACGTGTTTGAGACCCCTGTGTTAGACCCTGGAGGGAGTCACCCCCTTCCTTTGTGCAGTTTGGGACTGTGATGAGGTAATGCTCACCTGACTCTGAAGGTGGCGGGAAGCCAAGAGGAAAGAAAGGACATGATAAAAGGGAGAGACGTTTTGCCATGCTCTCTCTCTTCCACCAACATTGACAGACACCACCGAGCAACTGAAGAGCTGATCAAAGAGGAGAGCCTGAATGAAAAGTAACCAGCCAGTCTGTGGTGAGAAGCATCTAGGTTTGTAAGGACATTGAAAGTGTTAAGATCATCTTAGGATGAGTTTTACTTTTATTTCATTTGACCAAATCTGATTTTGTTATGCTTTAACTTGTAATCACTTAAATCTAGCTTTATAGTTAATAAATCTGTTTGTTTATTCTACCTGAAGCAGTGTGTTTGGTTTGCAGTGTATCTGGAACTCGCCTTGGAAGAACAAGCCTGGTACCTATCAATT
Source organism: Dermochelys coriacea (assembly GCF_009764565.3). NCBI lineage: Eukaryota > Metazoa > Chordata > Testudines > Dermochelyidae > Dermochelys > Dermochelys coriacea. The sequence goes on from NC_050087.2 coordinate 13,527,967, forward strand.
CCTTTGTTAAATTGATGAACTCATATAAGCTTGCAGTGTCCAGCGGGCATAACTGGAGACGGCAAGAAGGAGGTTCCTAGGGTTGTGTCTGGGACCAGAGATATTGGCTCATGTCATTCAGTTGCATAATCCAAGGAGCAGCTTCCATGCCAGAGGCTGTGTGTGAACAGCCCCGGAGTGGGGGTTGTCACAGCAGAGCGGGGTAAGGCTGGCTCCCAGAGTCAAGGATGGAATGACCTAGCAGATCACTGTTCCAGATAACACCAGGGGAACGTCACAGGCTTCCACTCTTCCCTAAAGGTACGTCCTATGGCCTCAGTGCCTCAGACTGAGCCTCTGGGCTCCAGCATGCCTGATTCACACTGTGCGCTCTGCCCACGGGCTCCAAGTGAGATAGACCCTCTTCAGACCTGCCCCTGGCAGGGATCGTTGCACCTCAGCATGGCTTTGTCGTAACCCCAGGCAGCCTTTTCAAAAGAGGTCAGAGCTTCTTGTGTGTTGGATCACAACAGCAGGAAGCCGTGGTAAAGACAGGTCAGAATTCAGGCAGGCTGCTGTGGTGGTGGTACCTAGCCACGCTCCTCTCTCTCTGTGTCCCTTTGCCAGTCCCATGGGGCAGCTAGTATGTCTCTCCAAAGGCCAGCCTAGATCCTAGCCTGCTGTCACCCCTTTTCCATTGTCTTCCTCCTGCAGCCCTCGTTGAGCTCACATGTTCTACCTACCACAAGTTTCTGGGGCGTCCTCTTGTCTGCCGGGGTTTCAGCCACTCCTTAATAATCTATTCACGTCACTCCAGGCAATTGTGACCCAAGCCCCACATGTCTCTTGCTTTGCTGCAGGAGCATTTTGACCCTTCTGCACCCACTGGGTAGCAACCCCTACTCAAGTCAGTCCTCAATCTGTCCCTCATTCATAAAAATATAACCGAAAATTTCCATTTGGCCACACCCTGCAGCTGGGTCTTCTCTAGCTCAATCTTTTGGTTTTTATGATGTTCAACAGTATCACAAATGCCTCAAATTGCCGAGAGGTGGCAGCCGGTAGGGGCTGAGGCAGCCAAGCAAGGACCCTTTGCACAATGAGACTTTTCTACAGTTCTGGAGTATCAGCCCTGTGCTGATTGGCTGTTTGCTCCAAATGCTTCCACCCACCCTCCCACTCCCTTTCCATGGAGCTGCTCTCCTCAGTCACTCCCCCATCCCAGGAGAAAAAAAATCCTGGCACCAACATGCCATTTGCTCCCATTGTCTTCTTTGCCCTGCTGGTGTGTTCTACCCCTTCCCCACCCTGTGTCCGTCTGGTCTGCTTAGAATGTGAGCTCTACTGTGTGTGTACAGCACCTTCGGCACTACTGTCATAGACAGGGCATTTCTCAAACAGAACAGGCCTCAAGGAAATGAACCTGTCTCAAAACAAGCTAGGGAAAGAATTTAAGAACAATACAGCAGAGGCAGCTTTCAGAGGGATAGCTGTGTTAGTCTGTATCAGCAAAAACAACGAGGAGTCCTTGTGGCACCTTAGAGACTAACCAATTCATTTGGGCGTAAGCTTTCGTGGGCTAGAACCCACTTCATCAGATGCATGGAGTGGAAAATACAGTAGGCAGGTATAAATATAAGTAGACGCAGAGAAATGGCATGAAGTGACTGGCATCAAAAGCTCTGTGAAGGCATCTACAAGCCAGGCCTCTAGTGCTCCTTCTAAGGGGTGGATCCTCCCCTAGGGTAAATTGATTCGAGGTGGGTGATGAAAAGATGCATGAGACAAGCACAGCCTCCTGCAGCTGGTGGAGCTGAGGATCAAATGGGGCTGCAGAGGACATATCACAGAGCCGCTAGAGACTCATGGTCACATGAAGAGTCATTTTGATGGGCAACTGAAATCCCAGGACATGGTGCTGCTGAATTTGTACAAGCGCATCTTCCCTAAATGGACTTATGATCTGCATATGCCAGAGCTGGTACCGTGGGTGAGAAACGAACAGCAGCTCCCTATGCAGGAGGTGGAGATGGAATAACCCTCCAGGCTTAGCGTGGCTGCTGTGGTTCGCACCTACAGCACCCCACGTGGGTGCTTGGGTGTTCCAAGCCCCGTGAGAACTAGGGAGAACTGCCCTGACTTGTTAATGCTGTGTCTTTCCTGGGGGTTGTGTTCAGCATTCACGCTGGCTGCTGCAGCATCAGATCTGGCTCACAACTGCCAATGCCCTGGCTGCCAATGTCAGTTTATTTTAATGGCGAATATATCTTCACTTCAATTAAAGTCCAAGTGCCCAGTTTTCTTGCGGGGGGCAGGGGCGTGGCTGGATTGAGTTATTGTGCACAGGTATTGTGCACATTGGGCCTGCAGGCTTTGTTCATTCCCTCCTGCCAGGCTAGAAGCTCCTGAAGGTGCATGAGGGATTGTGTGTTTCGCCCCCTCCCCTGCCATTTGTGTGTAACTTGAGAACATAAAAACATAGGCTGCCATACGGGATCAGACCAGTGGTCCATCTCGCCCAGCGTCCCGTCTCCAACAGTGGCCAGTGCCAGGCGGGGAAGAAAAAAAAGCTGGAAGCTTAAGACAGGGGAAAGGCCTCGAAGGGAAGCTAGCCTCTCTAGCACCCCTGCGAAGAACAGTCATGGGGAGTGCTCAGCAAGGCAGAGGAAGTGGGATTTCACAGCTGACCCAGCCCCGCTTCAGAGATTTTAAAGGCAGAAGGGACCCGATTTATGTCATCTAGTCTGACCTCTGGATAACACAGGCTGGGGCATTTCATCCAGGAACCCTGGTACTGAGTCCACCAGCGAGGGTACTATTACAGAACCTTAATAGAAAGTGTGAAGATTCCCCCTCCGATTCCCACCAAAAATATCCCCCGCACCCCCAATCTCCCTATCTACAACATAAGCCCCAGTTTTCACCAGGGCTTGCCCCCTCATGGGAAGGGTATGGCACTTGAGACAAGAGGTGGGTATGTGTGTGATATTTTTGAATAGAAAAATGTTCCCATCAAAAAATGGTGTTTTTCATGGAAAATGTCACTTTTTGACAGCTTCTTCCTCTGGGAAATTTTAAAACTAAACCAATTTTTGTTCCATTTTTAATTGCCTTTTCCATTTTGGCTTTTGAAACCTGACAAACCTAGATTTCTTTTTTTTTTTAATTAAGTTATTATTTTTGTTTCCTCTCTCCCCCTCTCTATTTTCTCCTTTTTCTCCACTTGAAAAAAGAGGGGGAAGGGAAGGAGGTAAAGAACTTAAACTGGGGGGAGTATGATCTCTCCCTTGTCTACTTTTTTTCTTAATTGGAAAAATATGTATAAATGTATTTGTAGTATCGTAGCACCTAGCAGCCCAAGCCATGGCCCAGGCCCCCACTGTGACAAGTGCTGTACAAATACAGAACAAAGAGACACTCCGTGGCCCAAAGAGCTTACATTCTTGTGATGCTGGCAAACCAGATGCCAGCTCATGCCAAGGCCCCTAAGCCTCAAATATACAGCTGGAAACCAGTCTGACTTATCTGTGTTAGTATTGTTAAAATAGGTATTAGATTTAGAGAGATGTGTTTGGACTGTATGAAATGCATGTAAGTTGCTCTGTAACCATGAACATGTTTGCTATGAAACTGGAAACCCTCAGTCAGGAGAGAAGCATTACAAAGTGTGAAATACTAGTTTACCACAAGCAGTGTCATCTCTTGTCCAATGAAAGGTCTACAGCCATCAGACAAACCATTGTGGAACAGCTGTGGACAAAACTTTGTTATTGTTCCTCTTACACCCACGAAGAGGAGACGTGTACAAATGCTTGTCCCATCAGTTTGAACTCTAGGGGAAGGGAATAAAAATGCCTGACCAGAAGGAACTTTATGCTTTTTGAACATGGAGAGGCAAAGACTTCTAAACATAAGCAAGAGCTCCCCAGTTGTTTAGCTTAGATCAGCCTTAAAGGACACATAGACGCTTCTATAATAGTCAAGCTGTATTACCTTTAGAACCTAAGACTGTAACTCGTGTGTGTGTGTATGTTTACCTGCTTTAAGCCTGTAAATAACTCTCATTTCTTTTTCTTAACTAATAAATCTTTAATACATTTATTATCGGATTGGCTACAAGCATTCTTTGATATAGAATCAGAAATGCAGTTGACCTGGGGTAAATGATTGGTCCTTTTGGATTGGGAGTAACCTGAATATTGTTGATATTTTTGGTGTGAGGAACCATCGATCACAAAGGCAAGCTTTGTGATGGTTAAACCACAAACCAGACTGACCACGTGTCAGGAGACCGGGTTGTAGGCGGTCAGGCATCGTGGTCAGAGTGGGAGTCACGCCTGGTGGTGAGTGTCCAAATGCCAAAAGCAGGGATTGAGACAGGGCCAAAACCAAGAAGCAGGTCCAAAGATTAGAACTAGAGTCAGAATCCAAATGCCAGAGCCAAGAATCAAGTAGGGTGACCAGACAGCAAATATGAAAAATCAGGATGGGGGTGGGGAATAATAGGAACCTGTATAAGAAAAAGATCCCAAAATCAGGACTGTCCCTATAAAATCGGGACATCTGGTCACTCTAGAATCAAGAGAGAGTCGGAGTCAGGAATCAGAGCTAAGGGTCAGATCCAGATCACCGGGGGCAGGGAAGTTGGGAGCAGGGCTGGTTCTGAGGCAGGAGCAAGGCTGGGTGTAGGACAGGATCTGGGCTGAAGCTGTGGAGGAGCAGAGGAAAAGCAGGGCTTGGCAAGAGCTGAGCACAGGGAGGCAGAGAATCACTGAGCACCCAGCGAGCTACTGCTGCTGCTGAGTTTAAGAACCAGACAGCTAACGTCTTCAGCCAATCAGGCAGGGTGGTCCAAGCAGGACACTGTCGGAGGATGGTGCCATGGGGAAGGCGAGCGGAGCTTCATCATTGTGGGCTCGCTTCTGGATGGCACCATGCCTTGTGGTGCCAGAGGTCTATCTTGCCTAGTGGGAAACTGCGGTGCCATCATGGCAATCAGGTCCCTGGCCACCTCAAACGTGTCCAGGATGGAAGGGAGCTCCAGCTCCTCCATCTGGCACTCTCTAGCAGGAGAGTCCAATGGCACCAGACTTGACGGATCCCTCTGCAGGCCCAAAGTCGACAGTGCTCATCCCTGCGCAGGACGCATACCGCTTATGCTGTCAGACCTAGTGCTCTGACCATGGGTGAGTGCCCTCTGTTCGTCTTCTTGCTGCTTATGTGGCACCGGTGAGTGTGAACGGTGCTACGGGGCCACTGCAGGCTTCAGCACCGGGGAGTGACAGTGCTACGGGTCTCTATGCCTAGAGTCCTTCCTCGGTGCCGTAGTTTCTCTAACAGAGGCCAGAGCGCTGCGCACACAGGTGCTTAATGCCAAGTCCTACTAGCCCAGAGCCAGCAGGGGACAGAGGGCTGCCTCCATAAGGAGTTCTTTGAGCCTGAAGTCCCTTTCTTTCTTTGTTCTTTGTGGAACACTTTGCAGATATTGTAGCAATCTGTTTGATGTGCCTCCCCCAGACACTTTAGGCGGTAGTCATGGGGGTCGCCCATTGATATGAGCTTGTGGCAGGTCCCGCATGGCTTAAACTCTTGGAACGGAGGCATGTGCCGAACCCCAAGACGGGAGGGAATTGGGGTTGGGGGAACCCCCCACTTCTATCTAACTAATTACTGAAAACTAACACTAACTAATTAACTATTTACAGGTTAATAGAAAGTCCAATCACTAGGGGAAATGCTTGCGGAGGCAAGAGAGACATACAGCTCTAACGACTGTCATAGGCAATAAGAACGAATTGAAGAGGTGACGGGTCAGCAGGGATCTATATATAGCGCCATGAAGGCGCAGCTCCGGGGGCTCCACAGCTGACCCGACGGGTACTGCTAGGGGAAAAACCTTCCGACGAGCGTGCATGCGGCATACGCACACCTACTTGGAATTGACACGAGCAAGCACTCGAAGAACTTGGCAGATTCCCCCACAATGAAACCCTAATGCAGGGCAGCTTTACCATTAATCAGTGCATTAGAGTAGGAGTCAGCAAGCATCTGACAGGGCTGTAGCCATGGATGGGCCTGAGTGGGCTACGGCCCACCCACTTAGTATCCAGGCCCAGCCAAATCGGGGCTGGAGTCCCCCGAATCCACAGGCTGGGACTCCCAACACTGAGTCAGTGTCCATCCGTGTCCTGCTCCTGCCAGCGCCACATGCTGCTGCCCTGGTCTCCAGCCCCGCCCCTACAAGGTACACCCCCGACTTCCCCCAGGCAGCCTCATTGTCAGGTGCCTGCTGAGCAGTAAAGGACGGCTGGAGATGGTGGGGGAGGCAGGTCTCCCTACCCCCAACCAACCCGTCATTGCCTGCCCAGTTTCCCTGTCCTAGCTACGCCCCTGCCTGTAAAGCTTTTCCTACAGAAGGAGAGTGCTCTCTTCAAATCACCACTCTGCCAGCAAAAATAGCTGGACTGGTTCTTATCATCCTTCCCTTGAAACTTCAGCAAAGCCTTAAATACAGGCCCTGGGAGAATTCATCTGAAAGGCGATCCCAACAAAGGTGTAGTGAAGTCAAGGGGTAGTCAGTCTGTATAGCAGAGGGTACAACTTCTCAACAAAGAAACAGGCCTTCTATCCCCAATATTCAGCTAAGCTCTATTCATGCTACCTCTACCACTACCTGACCACAGAAAAAGTCTCATTTAAAAGAGGCTCTCTGAAAAGGCACCGTTTGTACACTGGAAAGTGATCTCAGCAGGATTAGAATTAAATCCCATTCCCTTTACCCTTTTTAAGAACACTACTACAGCTGTTTTAGTCTCTAGAGTACTTTAGAAGCATTCCCAGAGCACCTGTGTCAGATAAGTCATCCCATCTTACTAGTGGGTGAAAAGTGGGCACAGAGCCTGACACATTTCAGGCAAGTCACTTAATACTGAGAAAACTCTCAGGAGTCCGGCTAGAAGCTGCCGTTACGCAATAATGCTGAATTTACTACATTTTCTTTTCCATCACAATAGTGTGATGCACAAACACAGGAGAATGACACCATAGCAGGCTCAAGTTCAAGGAGAGGAAGAACTGGGTTATAGCCATGCATATATATGCAGAGACCCAATAACAACAATCATATCCAACATGCAAATGCAAGCTTTTGCAGCACTGAGTTCCAAATTTATTACACCCAGAGACAACAGTAGCAGGGGCATGTCTAAATGTAAGTAACATTTAATAGTTTTTAAAGAATGCAAATGGTTCAATTCCTAACCAGCATTTCTAAAAGCAAGTAAAAACCCATCACCCCCTTCTAGAAGGGGACAAAAGATGCAAACTACTAAGATAGTCCGTAGGTTTTTCACAGTGGGGAAAAAATATCCCGGATACAGTGATTTTATCATTTGTCCGTGATGTATCTTTGTATCTGTTATTTTAATAAACTCACCGTCCAGTCATGGCTCCTGCCCTGCGGAGCTAGGCCTGCTTCCCCGCTCCCCATTGTGATGGAGGGGCTGCTCAGCCAAGTGTGAGCATCGCTGCAACCCCATGCACCAGGTTGCAGCACCCAGGAAGGGAAACCAGGCAGGACAGGAGCATGGGCGGTGAGTTCTATGGGCCCGTGGTGCCCAGGCATCAGGAATATTCCTGTCCCAGGGGCCCGGCTCCAGCAAAATTTCCCACCTCCCCCCACCCAACACACACTCCCCTGCGCTTCCCCCAGCCCCACCTGCCCCCCCCCAGGAGACTTAAAACAGCTTTGGGGCTCCCACCGCCACCCAGCAGTGCAGCGGGGCTGAGCGGCTTCCCGCGCGCTCGCTCCAGGTGGCTGCCAGCAGGTCCTTGCAGCCAGTGTGAGGGGGTTGTGCCGCTGCGCGCTGCCCCCACCCCAAACGCCCCTGCGGCCAATGGGAAGCTGCAGGGGCAGACCCTGGAGACAGCAGCGTGAAGAGACTCCCCGGCCTGCCCCACCTAGGAGCCGCTGCCAGAGGGGGTGCCCCAGGTAAGCATCAAATTTCACCATCCACTTGCAGAGCCAGCACCCACACCCCCTCCACAAACACACCCTTCGGCCCCCAAATTTCCTCCTGCACCCCCACCACTGCATCCCCAAACTCCCTCCCAGAGCCTGCATCCTCACCCCCTCGCGCACCCCAATCACCTGAACCTCAGACCCCCTCCCCCACCCAAACTCCCTCCCAGAGCCTTAGGCAGGTATGGGGGGGGGAGGTTTGCGGCAGGGGAGGGAGGGTGTTCTGGGCACCACCAAAATTTCTACAAACCTGCCGCCCCTGGACAGGAGCTGCCACTGCAGGGTGAATGTGGGGCAGGCTTGTTCTCCATCCCCATCACCACCTCACTTGGGCCCCTCCTCCTTGTTTGTCAGGGCATTTTTGTTTTAAAATATCAAAAATCATACCCGTGACTTTACTAAATTTAGCATGATTGGGCCGTGATTTTTGATAAAACATGCTATGACAAATCTTCAGCATGAGTTATCATCTGAGATGTAATGCCCCCTCTGAAGTCTGTATATTTTTGAAGATTTTATCTACTGAGTTTTCACACAAGTAGGTAGTACTCACGCAACTCTTTCAAGAAATTGCTTTAGGGAGCAAATAATTAATTTAAGTTGTTCCTATCCCCAAGATTATGATTCTATAAAATGTTGAAAAATTAAAGATTTTTAGAAAACAATCTACTTAATGACATCAGAATTTTCCAAATAAAAACAAGAAACACTACATCATCCTTTTCAAATGAATTTAATGCCATTGGAAGAAAATGCATTGCCAGCACTAGAGAGTAAAGTCTTATTTATCTATAGAACAGGTACAGCACAAATGAATTCCATGTAACCTTGTGCATCTCTTTGTGAGGAAACCAAGTATCACCAATAATCAGTGCATGTTATAGCACAGCGGTTCTCAAACTGTGAGTCGGGATCCCTTTTTAATAGGGTCACCAGGTTTGGTGTTAGACTTGCTGGGGCCCAGGGCTGAAGCCCAATCCTGAGCCCTGGGGAGCTAGGGCTTGGGCGAGCTCAGGCTTCGGTTCCCCCTCCTGGGGTCGCATGGTAATTTTTGTTGTCAGAAAGGGGTAGTGGTGCAATGAAGTTTGAGAACCCCTGTTATAGCAAGTTCTTATCTTTCTCTATTATCGTTCGCTATCCTAATGCCACGTGGGAAGTAGTTTTGTTTTGCTGTATAGGGGTGGCTTGCTGCATAGGGGCCTCTAGTGGTGGAGCTCATACGGGCTCTGGCTGGGAGTTGAGATGTGGCTCCCGCCTTTCCTTTTTAGAGGTATAGGGCTGGCTATGCTGGCTACACCCACCAGCCCGTGCAGAAAAGTATCGGACCTAATTCTGGCCCCTTTGGATTTTGTATTGCTACTGGTAGTGCTAGCACTCCTTCAGCCCTTGCGTTTGAGGACTAAGTTCTTGGCTGTTTCAGCTGTGCTGGTAGATACACGAGAGGGCGGCAGGGCTTTTTGTATCCTCTATTTCCATTGCACACCCACTCAGCCAGTCATGCGGCCTGATTTTCCCTCCCTTCTGTAACCCAGTGGTGAGTGTGTGTTACACGTCCTACTCTACCGAGCCCTGTGACAGGCCCCAGCTACAGAGCCTTGTTTCTTTAGCTTAAGATCTAGCATCTTGTGCTCTCAACTCTGGAGGTCCCCAAGATGGTGGCCATCACACTTACATGGAATTATCTTGCTGCATGAGCCCTACTCATGAAATAAAGTACTAACTGATGTAAATGAGCGTGGCAGAATCAGGCCTCTAATAAGTAACAGATTTGGGATTAAAATAATTGAAGTATTGTCAAATTTCCGTTCTGATCACTCTGTTCAGGAAGACTCTGCCAGCCTCTGTTAGGTAGGGCTCACTTTGCTACTCCAGGAATCCATATTGTTTTCAAAATGGAGTTTTGCATGATAGGTGCATTTCCCCTCTTTTAGTTCTCCTGGAAGTTGTAAACAAGTTCCAGTCAGAGCCAGTTTTCCTAAGGGGTTTCCCAGAAGGGCTTCCTGCCTTTTCTAAGGGGTTTCTAAGCAAGTGTATAAAAGGCTGCCCTGGACACACTCTCGGGGCTGTCCATCTGAGTGGTAGCCAGAGACAGTCACGGGTCACAGGTCTTACCTGCAGCCTCATCTGTAAAGAGAAGAGAGAGAAGGAGAAGAAACAACGCTTACTGTCAGAGAGACACATGTTTATCTTCAACTTATCACCTCGAACCACTGGTTGAGGCAAGGGTGGGGAATTGCACTATTTAATGGAACATGCAATTGCTTTGGAAGATATCCATGGAGCAATAGCTTTACTGATACCTGCAAGCACGCTCTATTTGACTTGTTGAATCCAAATCTGTTGGAAATTAAGAGGCTATAGAAAGAGTCTCCTCATCACTTGAATACCATATGATTTTCTTTCTACTAGATTCCTGGAGCTGCCCCGTCTGAATGCCCCTTAGGTTTTTGGGCTATAAACATTATTTGTTGGGCTGGTTAAAAAATGGGGGGACAAATTCACAAAGTCTTTAATTTGCATCAACATTTTCCAACCAAAAATGATTATCTCAATTCTCTGGGCTTGTGATAGATCTGTGATAACAATTATCAAAAAGTGTCATGTTTTCTCTAGCGACTTGCTAACATATTTTGCCACCAGGATAAATATGGACTAATTCTAATGAATTACCACAGCTTTACATTGGTGTAACTGAAAGTATGCATTCAATATCCTGTTTCAGGTTAGTAAAAATAAAAGAATGCTGTGGGTTTTGCGGAAGTGTACAAGATACAGATTTATAAAAACAACATGAAAACAGGTAGTTATGCTGGGGAAAAGGGAAGCCTTATTGAAGCTGGTGGGTGTACTAGTTGTCCTTTATTCAGGATCAATGTAAAAACAATCAAGCTCTTTTGTGGAATAGATGGCTGACTTAATACAAGTCACCATCAAGTAAAGCTGGAATAGGAGTTGAGCCATACAGTAGAAGGGGTTTTCACTGGGGTCTGAATGCAAATGCAGGGGGATGGGGTTCGGGGCGGGGGAGGAAGAGAGGGAGTGTGACACTGCAGAAGCACAAAGGAACCCCAGAGAAGTATTTGTAGTGTGATCTCAGAAAAAGCTGAGAGAGAGAGAGCGCGCGCGCGCTTTTGGGTAGACTGCTGGATAGAAAGAGTCTTGGAATCGTGAATTAAGAAACTATTGCTGCTGTCGTTAGGGAAATAGAACTTTGTGTTCATTCTTTGTAAGTAAACAGGATTGCGTCAAAAAAAAAATACCTGACTCCATCATCCATTTCTCCCCCTAATAGAAACAGCTCACAAGACCCAAAATATTCACTAACTGCTAAGGTCAAAAGGGATAACAATATTATGAATTCTTTTGTTTTCATGTTCTTAGATAAAGAATAGATCTGCTTCAGTAAAGAACCATAAACGCTGAAAATACTTTTTGTTTAGCTCAGAGCTAGCTTCAGTAAAGAACCATAAACCATAAACCAAATACGGTTTTGTTTAGCTCAGAGCTAGCTTCAGTAAAGAACCATAAACGCTGAAAATACTGTTTTGTTTAGCTCAGAGCTAGCTCTCAGTAGATCTTGTTTTACACAATCCTTAGAATTCAATTATTTGCACAAATCATTTTAATTTTTCTCTGATTAGGATTTAAAAATAAGCAATTTGATATTCTGTATAGTGCTTAGGAAATCTGTAGGATTAAAATCAGCACGTATTCTGTATACATGGCTTTACCATATATACAACCTCGCATCTACACTTGTAAGAGGACCACATTTCCTGAAGCAGTTTCAAACCACTTCAAGCTAGGACAGTTTTAAGCTACTTTATGTTTCAAATGTGAATGGTGTCCAGCAGTGTCAATATTTTTTTTTAAATTATGACCATGATCTAAGATCCAAATTTTCACAACTTGCTTACATCATTCATATGCTATGATGAATAAGGCTGCTTTCCTGAACTGTGGTCCAGATTTGGAACTGTCTTTATAGTTTAGACTCAACCACCCTTCTTAAACAGTTTTAACATATCTGGGCCTTCAAGTATGTTAACTTGAACCAGTTAATCTTTGTTAAACACGTTTAGGCCTTGGCTACACTTGCGAGTTACAGAGCAAGAAAGCCACCCAGAGCGCTGTACATCAGTCCCTGTCCACACTGGCCAGGCACATACAGCGCTGTGTCTCCGTGGCTACAGCGCTTCTGCTACTCCATCTAGCCGAGAGGATTAACAGCTGTTGCGCATTGGCTGAGATGCTTTCCTGATCACTCTTGTTACAGTGTGGAGGGTAACACCCATTGTTTCATGTTCTCTGTCTATATAAATTTCCCCACTGTATTTTCCACTGCAGGCAACCGATGAAGTGAGCTGTAGCTCACGAAAGCTTATGCTCAAATACATTTGTTAGTCTCTCAGGTGTCACAAATCCTCCTTTTCTTTTTCCAGCTCTAGTGTAAACGGGGAGTAACGTTATTACGCACTGATTGACCTCCGGAAAGTCCCATTAATCCTTTTACCTGAAGTGTCCTCTCTTGTTTTGTTGCGAACTCTGGACGCGGCAGTGCCGTTTCAAAGCTCTGTTTGGGGGGCTGCTTATCAAGAAAACAAACACAGCCACTGTTGGCTTTGAATGAGAGAGAGGCAGGCGGGGGGCTCTGTTTGGAGTGCCGACAGCTAATGTTTGCTTGAAGAGAGGCAGCGGGGAAGGCAGTTGGGGTCCGTTTAGCGAGCGGCTGCTTCTCTCGTCTATGAGGAAAAAAGAAACAGCTGCCATTTGCTTTCAGTGAGTGACAGAGAGGCGGGGGAGTGAGGGGGATCTGTACTTCCAAGACAGCGTGCTGACACACTCTCAGCACCCCAAAAACCCACTCTCTCCCCCCCACATGCTCTCTGTCACACTCCACCCCACCCCCATTTGAAAAGCACGTTGCAGCCACTTGAATGCTGGGATAGCTGCCCATAATGCACCGCTCCCAATGCAGCTGCAAATTCTGCAAATGTGGCCACCACAGTGCACTGGCAGCTGTCAGTGTGGACAGACTTCAGCGCTTTCCCTAATCAGCTGTACGAAGGCCGGTTTAACTCACAGTACTGTACATCTGTAAGTGTAGCCAAGGCTTAAAACTTGAAATGATTTGACATCAGATTTAAAACCATTTGAGGAAACATGATTCTCTATGAATATAGAAGGGGATTAATTAGTATTAAACTGCACAGATCAGATTCTCAGGTGAGGTACATTGGCAAAGTTTCCTTGACTTTAGTGAAATGATATGACTTACATTAGCTGAGGATAACAAATGGCCCTGATAACAAATATACAATTATCATAGAGCAAGCCAAAGTCAAGGAAATGTAATACAGCTACCACATGAACAATACTATTGACTTGTACCACCATCTGCTGGAAGACAGAGAAAATAAAAGTAATTGGAAGTTGTTGGATACTCCCTCGGGACCAGATTTACTCTTCTTTACACAGATTTGGGCCCCAGTCGCGGGGCGACATACTCATGTAACCGAGGAGCAGAATTTGGCCCTAATATGGGTTCAGTCTTTCAGTTAGGCCTGTCTTTTTATCCTATCTATTGATATGGCATCCATCCCTAGAGTAGAAGAGCAGCTGTCCCATTTCATACAAGATACATCAATATCTATATTGTTTATTCACAATGTTTTTATCTTTGTTGTACTCTTCCTTTTGAGAAATAAGAAAATAGAGTAAAAGTAAAATGTACTTTTTATCCCAAATCTAGGTGTCATTCCTGATCTTGTTTGAACAGGAGAGAGCGTCTTTCCTCTGGATTAAGAATCCAGTTGAGACAACTACCCCAGTCCCACACATTCTACAAGGGAATCCAAAGTCAGAGCAATGACATTCAGTGAAGGGTAGCTGCTCTCTTTGAATATCCTGATAGATGAAATAAAGGACTTGGGGTCATCATTAAAAGGACCTTAAATGGGAGCTCAATCCCCAGAGCTATGATTGCCGAATCAGGAAAAAACAAGAAAGTATGTCCTCCCAGGGACTGGCATATTCAAATTTACAAGAGAGATGATAAAGACTGGCCATGACGTAGAAAAATCAAAATTCAAGTTTGCCAGTAAGAAAAGAGCCTGAGTAATAGTCAACTAAAGAACAGAAGAGAAGTTACAAGAGCCTTTATTAAAATGGAGAGCTACTTTTGTCCTTCTGTCTGCTTGCTTCTGGCAAAGGTTGACTCAGGAATAGAGGGGGAATCTCTTGGGGTCCAGCAACTCTGCTGGCTTGGGCAAGTGTGCACTGCATCACCCACTCCTCCCTGTGTGAGACAATCTCTGTGCCTCTGTTTCGACAGTTCAAACCCCTTACAAATATCTTTCTTTACTGCTCAATATAGAAATTGCCAGAACCTAGTCCTGTCCTTTTTTCTTTAAAAACAAACAATGGAATGGGGATGTTTGCACGACAATGATATGAATCGATGTCTGTATTTTTATATCTTTATACACCCAACAAATATATAAAAATCAGCATTAAAATAACAATTAGGAAGTTTGCAAAACTGAGCAATGGAAAGTTTGGAAATGCCAGTTTCAGGGAGTCTGAGTACTGTGCACGTGCATTTTGACACAGTCTTTAATTGCACAATTGTACTATTTTTTTCCACAGGCCCCTCATTCTGTGACCATTGAAATGTTGTTGGTTGTTTGCCTTGAGACCCTGTGCACCTGTGTACATACTTCTGCAACGTGAACACATCAAGTCAGGTTCCCGGTCGCAGACCTTCTCTTCCAGGGGCTCGGTGGCCAGGGCTCAGTATATCTAAAATATCAGGTAAATCCCTGGGATTAGGATTGTGGCTGACAGGGCCTATTTCTCAGGCACCATGAAGTTTTCTACTATAACGATGAGGCTTGTCTGTGCAGGAGATAGAGCTTCCTCAGGGGACAGTCTGTGACAGGAGAACAAACTCCCCAAGGAACTAAGGACCATCACAAACCTTCCGACCTTTCCCAGAGCAAGGTGCATTTCTTCAGCCTGGCTTCTCTAATATAAATACAGAGCAATGTGTACACATAACCTCACCCCCAAACAAAGCAAACATCAAATCCCTACCAAAACAAAACGGCACACCCAATTGTCCCCAGGAGAAGAGGATGAGAGAGAATGAACCGCAGAATGACAAATCTTATTTGCAAGCGTGTTGTAGCCATGTCATTCCCAGGATATTAGAGAGACAAGGTGGGTGAGGGATAGGGTGACCAGGTAGTAAGTATGAAAAATTGTGATGGGGGTGGGGTGGGATTGATAGGCACCTACACCCCAAATATCTGGTCTGTCCCTATAAAATTAGGACATCTGGTCACCCTAGCTGAGGTAATATCTTCTGTTGGACCAACTTCTGTTGTTGAAAGAAAGAATCTTTCAAGGACCTGAAGGAGAACTCTGTGCAGTTCTTTCACCAACAGAAGTTAATCCAATAAAAGATATTACCATGACAGATGTTAGTCCTATTATTAATATACTAAGGGAAGCTGCTCAGATACTGCATTGATGAGAACAGTATAAAAACCTATACAGAATAAAGTGAAGGAGAAAGAGAGAGCCTCTTTCTGAGAAAAGAAAAGGAGTACTGGTGGCACCTTAGAGACTAACATAAATTTGTTAGTCTCTAAGGTGCCACCAGTACTCCTTTTCTTTTTGCGAATACAGACTAACACGGCTGCTACTCTGAAACCTCTTTCTGAGATTATCCTTTTCCTTCTCCCTAATGATCCTATTTTCTAACAAATATATACATTCTTAATGCTGTTGTGGCTTTGTGCAGAAGTGTGAATTGTCTCAGTAGAGTCCGATGTATTTTATCTTTTAGGCAAATCCCCCATTATGATCAGGATTTGTGTTTGGCATAGTTCTGTTGTTTGTTCTAGAAATGCGTCATCTCCCTCCTCTTCCTGATTTGGTGGTCTGTAACAGACCCCTATCAGGACCTCACCCCTGTTTTTTCCCTCTTTTGTCTTTACTCAGAGACGTTCAACTGGTCTGCTTCTCACCTCCTTCTGGACCGTCTTATTGGACTGTTAATACAGTCCAATAAGATTTCATTGGCTTTTTAATCAACCAAATTAAAAGGCAAGGAAACCAACCAACCGCACTCAAGTGTCACTGTGCATTCTCCAAGGCAGTTTCTTCTCTTTCTTTGTTCGGTGCTTATATTTTGTATCAATCCAACCAGGAGCAGATTTTCCAATAAAACCAATATTGGAAAGTGTGGCAAACTGAGAGAGGGACGGAACCAAAATTCAAAATGATTTAGAGAGAATGAGAAATTCTACACCGGAGCAAATTTAGCCATCTTTTGGACTGCGTATATGTATGGGCCCAGATACTGAAATGTATTTAGGTTCCTCACATCTATTGATTTCAGTGCCAGTTAGGAGCCTTAATACCTTTGAGGATCTTGTCCATGTAATTACAGCACCTACCTGGTCAGCAGCAGCTTATGTGCTATGTCACAGTCACAGGGATGTCATAATAGTGCTTGCATAATCTTAAGTGGCTATCCTGGACATGACAGCCTGAGAGGCCAGCTGCCTATCAGTACTGGAGCTCTTTGGAGAAAAGACTGGAGGAAGTGTTGAGGAAAGATTAAAACATGAATAAATTTGTGAGTGAGCAGGAGGTAACCAACAGAGGTAAGGGTCAGCATTGTATTCTCTATATCCATTCTATATTCACAGACACATTTAGAAAGCATAGGCATACAGAGAGGTTAGCTGTAATGTTCTCCATTTGTATGAGCAGAACCTCAGCTGCTGTAAACCAGTGTCGCTCTGTTAACTTCCTTGTAGCTGTATTGATTTACACCAGTTGAGGAGTTGGCCTACAGCCTCTGGACCTGGAAACTTTCCTGAGAATCTGAGTTTGTAGTGATTGTTATGGGGGAGGTCTTCCTTCTTTTCTCCCAGTTGTTTTATGTTTATTATGGGTCCTCATTTTGTGTCTTCTGCATCCATGGAGCCGACATCTAGCTGTGGACTCCATCAGAGATGGGGGAAATTAGAACAAAAAATGCAGAAGGACTTCTCCT
This sequence comes from Dermochelys coriacea, assembly GCF_009764565.3. NCBI lineage: Eukaryota > Metazoa > Chordata > Testudines > Dermochelyidae > Dermochelys > Dermochelys coriacea. The sequence continues at coordinate 13,545,036 of NC_050087.2, forward strand.
CTAGCTGTCTAAATGAAGCTCTGCTAATATGTTAACTGCAGGAGAACAAAGCATGGGGTCACATTTCTTAGCAACACTAGTGCTCCTCATCCCACACTATCACTACTGCAGCTAGATGGGCAGTGTAGGTACAGTTATGATTCCGTTTGCATCTGGGTGTTAGAAGTGAAGGATGCAATTTGCATAAGGGATGGGCAATCACCTAACCTCAAGCAGTCTTTCCTGTGAAGGGGAAATCTTCTTAGTTCCTCCTTCATGCTTGGAATGCTGTTACAATGGAGACAGATAAATACGGCATTTCAGATTTCTTGTGAAACATTAAGTCTCCTGGAGAATTTCTGCCCAGAGCTAAGAGATACATGGGAGATCAAATCCTGATTTTTTTAATACATCAGCTATTTCATTGTTTCATAGAGTTTAAGGCCAGAAGGGACCATTAGATCATCTAGTCTGACTTCCTGTATTTCACAGGCCATTACATTTCACCTAGCAACCCTACACTGAACCCCAAAACTTGTCTTGGATGAAAACATTTCAGTCTTTAGGAGACGAAACTGTTATGTGCCATCGGCAGAGGACAGGAGAGAGTGAGGTTCCACCAATGCCTGAGGCCCTTGCAATGGTCGAGAATTGATTAGGTCAGATATACCCAGATTATCCTAGCAGGTGATCAGTGCCCCACCCTCCCACCCAAAGGTCCCTGCCAATCTGACCAGGGGAAATTCCTTCCCACTCACAACTCTGGAGATCATCTGGACCCTGAGCATATGAGCAGGACAGCTAAGGAAACAGATTCTCTGAACCATCTTAGAGCACTGGTCCACCCTACCAGGTGTCCCATCTCCTGCTATGGTCAAGCCCTGATACTTCAGATGAAGGTTGGAGGGACCCGCCCCACCCCACTCACAGCGTACACCTCGCCAATTGTGCATGGGGGTGGGGGGGAAATTCCGTTATGGCCTCTACAGGCAACTGGATGAACTCCATTCCATGTGTCTTCTCTGCAAGTATTTAAACTACCATAAAATAAGATTAAAGGCTTTCTTCAAAACAGGGGGCCTAAAGTTAGGCTTCTCAATTCATCCTGAGGTCTACAACAGTGGCCTGATTTTCAAGAGATACCGAGCCCCAAAAGTTCCCAGCATAGCCAATAGGTACATCTGGGTGCTCAGGATTTTTGAAAATGAGGCCCTGACTAAGCAAAACTCTTAAGCATGTGCTTAAGTTTAGGTCTATTTCTTGGCTTAGAGTTAAGCATGTGATTCGGATGCTGAATCAGGGCATAGGTGCCTTCATAT